>NC_086451.1:330338273-330639992 GCF_028390025.1 Pseudophryne corroboree
CAGCCAGGCGTGTCTCAGAATTGGCGGCTTTATCCTATAAAAGCCCTTACCTGATTTTTCATACGGACAGGGCAGAATTGAGGACTCGTCCTCAATTTCTCCCTAAGGTGGTTTCAGCATTTCACTTAAACCAGCCTATTGTGGTGCCTGCGACTACTAGGGACTTGGAGGATTCCAAGTTGCTGGACGTAGTCAGGGCCCTGAAAATATATGTTTCCAGGACGGCTGGAGTCAGAAAATCTGACTCGCTGTTTATCCTGTATGCACCCAACAAGCTGGGTGCCCCTGCTTCTAAGCAGACGATTGCTCTTTGGATTTGTAGTACAATTCAGCTTGCACATTCTGTGGCAGGCCTGCCACAGCCAAAATCTGTAAAGGCCCATTCCACACGGAAAGTGGGCTCATCTTGGGCGGCTGCCCGAGGGGTCTCGGCTTTACAACTTTGCCGAGCAGCTACTTGGTCAGGGGCAAATACGTTTGCAAAATTCTACAAATTTGATACCCTGGCTGAGGAGGACCTGGAGTTCTCTCATTCGGTGCTGCAGAGTCATCCGCACTCTCCCGCCCGTTTGGGAGCTTTGGTATAATCCCCATGGTCCTTTCGGAGTCCCCAGCATCCACTAGGACGTTAGAGAAAATAAGAATTTACTTACCGATAATTCTATTTCTCATAGTCCGTAGTGGATGCTGGGCGCCCATCCCAAGTGCGGATTGTCTGCAATACTTGTACATAGTTATTGTTACAAAAATCGGGTTATTATTGTTGTGAGCCATCTTTTCAGAGGCTCCTCTGTTATCATGCTGTTAACTGGGTTCAAATCACAAGTTGTACGGTGTGATTGGTGTGGCTGGTATGAGTCTTACCCGGGATTCAAAATCCTTCCTTATTGTGTACGCTCGTCCGGGCACAGTATCCTAACTGAGGCTTGGAGGAGGGTCATAGGGGGAGGAGCCAGTGCACACCAGGTAGTCCTAAAGCTTTTTACTTTTGTGCCCAGTCTCCTGCGGAGCCGCTATTCCCCATGGTCCTTTCGGAGTCCCCAGCATCCACTACGGACTATGAGAAATAGAATTATCGGTAAGTAAATTCTTATTTTTTTGTAATAAAAACAAATTGTTTACAGCTCTTTTTGTGAGCATCTGAGCGGAATGTAATACAGATTTGTCCGTGATTTGAGGACCTAACTTTCTCTACCTTAACAATGGCCGCGGGATTCCTCAGCCTAGTTGTAGTCAGGTGGCTGTCCGTGGCTTTGTTGTTGTAATCACTTCTCACCACCGCTGCGTCCAGTGGGGGAGAGGTGAAGCAGGGAAGCTGAGCAATGACATCAGTCAGTATCCACCGGGTCTGCTAAATGGCAGTCTGTAGTTGTCCTCTGTATTGCCGCTTATTCACCAATGCGTTTCATGCTGTATGTAGCTCTTTTTCAAGGTTGGATTGGGTTTAAAAAGTGTCTTCATTTGTACCTAAAACTTTATTAGTCCATTAAGGAAAAAACTGAAGTTCTGGTCCGGAAGTGACTTAAAATTAGAGATGAGCGGGTTCGGTTTCTCTGAATCCGAACCCGCCAGAACTTCATGTTTTTTTTCACGGGTCCGAGCGACTCGGATCTTCCCGCCTTGCTCGGTTAACCCGAGCGCGCCCGAACGTCATCATGACGCTGTCGGATTCTCGCGAGGCTCGGATTCTATCGCGAGACTCGGATTCTATATAAGGAGCCGCGCGTCGCCGCCATTTTCACACGTGCATTGAGATTGATAGGGAGAGGACGTGGCTGGCGTCCTCTCCGTTTAGAATTAGAATAGATTAGAGAGACACTTGATTTACTAATTTTGGGGAGCATTAGGAGTACTCAGTAGTGTACAGTGCAGAGTTTTGCTGATAGTGACCAGTGACCACCACTTTTATTTATAATCCGTTCTCTGCCTGAAAAAAGCGATACACAGCACACAGTGACTCAGTCACATACCATATCTGTGTGCACTGCTCAGGCTCAGGCCAGTGTGCTGCATCATCTATTATCTATCTATATATAATATTATATATATCTGTCTGACTGCTCAGCTCACACAGCTTATAATTGTGGGGGAGACTGGGGAGCACTACTGCAGTGCCAGTTATAGGTTATAGCAGGAGCCAGGAGTACATAATATATTATATAGTGAGTGACCACCAGACACACAGTGCAGTTTATTTAATATATCCGTTCTCTGCCTGAAAAAAGCGATACACACAGTGACTCAGTCAGTCACATACCATATCTGTGTGCACTGCTCAGGCTCAGGCCAGTGTGCTGCATCATCTATATATATATTATATATCTGTCTGACTGCTCAGCTCACACAGCTTATAATTGTGGGGGAGACTGGGGAGCACTACTGCAGTGCCAGTTATAGGTTATAGCAGGAGCCAGGAGTACATAATATTATATTAAAATTAAACAGTGCACACTTTTGCTGCAGGAGTGCCACTGCCAGTGTGACTAGTGACCAGTGACCTGACCACCAGTATATAATATTAGTAGTATACTATCTCTTTATCAACCAGTCTATATTAGCAGCAGACACAGTACAGTGCGGTAGTTCACGGCTGTGGCTACCTCTGTGTCGGCACTCGGCAGCCCGTCCATAATTGTATATACCACCTAACCGTGGTTTTTTTTTCTTTCTTTATACATACATACTAGTTACGAGTATACTATCTCTTTATCAACCAGTCTATATATTAGCAGCAGACACAGTACAGTGCGGTAGTTCACGGCTGTGGCTACCTCTGTGTCGGCACTCGGCAGCCCGTCCATAATTGTATATACCACCTAACCGTGGTTTTTTTTTCTTTCTTTATACATACATACTAGTTACGAGTATACTATCTCTTTATCAACCAGTCTATATATTAGCAGCAGACACAGTACAGTGCGGTAGTTCACGGCTGTGGCTACCTCTGTGTCGGCACTCGGCAGCCCGTCCATAATTGTATATACCACCTAACCGTGGTTTTTTTTTCTTTCTCTATACATACATACTAGTTACGAGTATACTATCTCTTTATCAACCAGTCTATATTAGCAGCAGACACAGTACAGTGCGGTAGTTCACGGCTGTGGCTACCTCTGTGTCGGCACTCGGCAGCCCGTCCATAATTGTATATACCACCTAACCGTGGTTTTTTTTTCTTTCTTTATACATACATACTAGTTACGAGTATACTATCTCTTTATCAACCAGTCTATATATTAGCAGCAGACACAGTACAGTGCGGTAGTTCACGGCTGTGGCTACCTCTGTGTCGGCACTCGGCAGCCCGTCCATAATTGTATATACCACCTAACCGTGGTTTTTTTTTCTTTCTTTATACATACATACTAGTTACGAGTATACTATCTCTTTATCAACCAGTCTATATATTAGCAGCAGACACAGTACAGTGCGGTAGTTCACGGCTGTGGCTACCTCTGTGTCGGCACTCGGCAGCCCGTCCATAATTGTATATACCACCTAACCGTGGTTTTTTTTCTTTCTTTATACATACATACTAGTTACGAGTATACTATCTCTTTATCAACCAGTCTATATATTAGCAGCAGACACAGTACAGTGCGGTAGTTCACGGCTGTGGCTACCTCTGTGTCGGCACTCGGCAGCCCGTCCATAATTGTATATACCACCTAACCGTGGTTTTTTTTTCTTTCTTTATACATACATACTAGTTACGAGTATACTATCTCTTTATCAACCAGTCTATATATTAGCAGCAGACACAGTACAGTGCGGTAGTTCACGGTTGTGGCTACCTCTGTGTCGGCACTCGGCAGCCTGTCCATAATTGTATATACCACCTAACCGTGGTTTTTTTTTCTTTCTTTATACATACATACTAGTTACGAGTATACTATCTCTTTATCAACCAGTCTATATATTAGCAGCAGACACAGTACAGTGCGGTAGTTCACGGCTGTGGCTACCTCTGTGTCGGCACTCGGCAGCCCGTCCATAATTGTATATACCACCTAACCGTGGTTTTTTTTTCTTTCTTTATACATACATACTAGTTACGAGTATACTATCTCTTTATCAACCAGTCTATATATTAGCAGCAGACACAGTACAGTGCGGTAGTTCACGGCTGTGGCTACCTCTGTGTCGGCACTCGGCAGCTCGTCCATAATTGTATACTAGTATCCAATCCATCCATCTCCATTGTTTACCTGAGGTGCCTTTTAGTTGTGCCTATTAAAATATGGAGAACAAAAATGTTGAGGTTCCAAAATTAGGGAAAGATCAAGATCCACTTCCACCTCGTGCTGAAGCTGCTGCCACTAGTCATGGCCGAGACGATGAAATGCCAGCAACGTCGTCTGCCAAGGCCGATGCCCAATGTCATAGTACAGAGCATGTCAAATCCAAAACACCAAATATCAGTAAAAAGCCTCTTTTTTTTCTTTGCGTCATGTGCTGTTTGGGGAGGGTTTTTTGGAAGGGACATCCTGCGTGACACTGCAGTGCCACTCCTAGATGGGCCCGGTGTTTGTGTCGGCCACTAGGGTCGCTAATCTTACTCACACAGCTACCTCATTGCGCCTCTTTTTTTCTTTGCGTCATGTGCTGTTTGGGGAGGGTTTTTTGGAAGGGCCATCCTGCGTGACACTGCAGTGCCACTCCTAGATGGGCCCGGTGTTTGTGTCGGCCACTAGGGTCGCTAATCTTACTCACACAGCTACCTCATTGCGCCTCTTTTTTTCTTTGCGTCATGTGCTGTTTGGGGAGGGTTTTTTGGAAGGGACATCCTGCGTGACACTGCAGTGCCACTCCTAGATGGGCCCGGTGTTTGTGTCGGCCACTAGGGTCGCTTATCTTACTCACACAGCGACCTCGGTGCAAATTTTAGGACTAAAAATAATATTGTGAGGTGTGAGGTATTCAGAATAGACTGAAAATGAGTGTAAATTATGGTTTTTGAGGTTAATAATACTTTGGGATCAAAATGACCCCCAAATTCTATGATTTAAGCTGTTTTTTAGTGTTTTTTGAAAAAAACACCCGAATCCAAAACACACCCGAATCCGACAAAAAAAATTCGGTGAGGTTTTGCCAAAACGCGTTCGAACCCAAAACACGGCCGCGGAACCGAACCCAAAACCAAAACACAAAACCCGAAAAATTTCAGGCGCTCATCTCTACTTAAAATATGTGGGAACCGCATGTAATTCTTTTGGTTGACTTTCAGAGGTCATGTTTTTTTAAATGACCATAAAAATTTATAAAAATATAATAAAAAGAATACAGGTGCCATGTTATGTTTATTATGAAGTGTATGTGTATATGTATTCATAAGAAAATAATGGTTGTACTGTTTTTAACTCAAATTTCTATTTACTTTTGTTTTTCTTCAATTCTGATGGAGAGGAGAGGAGAGTTAACAACAGAATTGAAGAAAAACAAAAGTAAATGGATAGTCAAGTTAAAAACATTACAACCATTGCATTACAACCAAGAATTACATGTGGTTCCCGTATATTTTTAAGTCACTTCCGGACCGGGACTTCCGTTTTTTCCTTAATGGACTCATAAAGTTTTAGGTATAAATAAAGACACTTTTTAAACCCAATCCAACCTTGAAAAAGTGCTACATATATCATGAAACGCTTTGGTAGATAAGCGGCAATACAGAGGACAATTACAGACTGCTGTTTAGCAGACCCGGTGGATATCGACAGACGTCATCACTCAGCTTCCCTGCTTCACCTCTCCCCCGCTGGACACAGCGGTGGTGAGACGCAATCACAACAAGATGGCCACCAACAGCCGCCTGACTACAACTAGGCTGAGGAATCCTGCGGCCATTGGTAAGGTAGGGAAAGTTAGGTCCTCAAACCCCTGGACAAATCTGTATTACATACCATTCAGATGCTCACAAAAAGAGCTATAAACAATTTGTTTTTATTACAAAATGAATCATTTTTTTTTACAGGTGCCACATATAACATAAGCGCTCATTTATCCCAATCACAATACTGTCCAGCTGGCCTTACTTCTTTGTTTTGACTAAAAATCATAGTTCCTGCAATAATATAAAAATCACATTTATAGCAACATGTTATTTTAAACAATAGACAAACTGACATCCAGCTTCCATTTTGTGTATTCACTTATCCATATCAGTGGCCATTACTGTTGTGCCTAGGGGCGCACTCACCCCTAAATCCGCCCCTAGAGCTGGTCCACCCTGCTTATATCAAGACAACTGAAATGCACAGAAGGTCTTGCGACTGACTGATGCTTAACATACGCCAGTTTGCATAGCATAACATATCCTAATTAGATTAATGCATGCCCACAAAAAAGCAGCACATTTATTTGACTATACCTACATGCTAGCAGCTTTTTAACACCCTGATGCAGGTGAAATCACTAATTAGCCTGCTCTGACACTACAAGCTCTAAGACCCGTACTTGGCCTTATCGATTGAGCACACCCTCCTTTCTCATATCCACAACCCAGGACCCATTGGCTGGCTCAACACCATATTCCTATGGTTTTGAAACACTTAAGTAAGAACCCTGGGGCAAATATACCTGCCTCCCGACACTATCCCTGTGTTCTTATCACTAATATATATCAAGATAGAGACAGATATGGGATTAATCCCTGGTGTAGTACATACTAACACTTTGCCTTCTCACATGTGTGCTACCCTTGGGTGGCTGGCCTGTGCCAGCTTGTGGGGTTCTGCACCCCAGACTTGGATACAGTATTAGGGAACACCAGTAATCAGAGAAGCCTTGTCGGGGCCTGGTGACTTGCCATATATTTGCAAATATATATAACTTAGACTTCTGGATTTCTATTATATATAGTTTTTCAAGTCATGTTACCAATATAGTTTGGTGTGCTGGGGGACACCGGGGGTTAATCCCCATTCTGTCTCTTGCTAGTTGTCTATGGTGTAAGCACCACCAAAATGGACTGCCCTGAGATGAGGGTGGAGGCATGACGCTAACCAAGGAGCTCTGAGGCTGTATAACTAGTAGGTACATTCTTCTCCTTTTCCTATTCTCTGCTGCTCATTTTCTCTTCCCTTCCTCTCTACAACTGATTTCCTTTTCTCACTGTGCTCCTCTCTATGGCTCTTCACATGTTTGTTTCTATCTCTTCCTCATCTTATGCATCCTATGCCTCTAAACACTCTCTGTGTCTTCCTCCCCCAATAAAGCTTCCCTCTTTTACCAATTATCTCTTAGCTTCATATTCCTCTTTCTCTCTCACGCATTGCTCCTCTAGTAACTTATCCAGAAGCAGCAGATTGTGTAAGCCTGGCGGAAGCTCTGCAGTAGTGGTGATAACAGTCACAGCCAACGGTATATGATACTCTCTGCTCCCTCTGACTCCTCATATCGCGTTTATTTCTCCTTCATACGTCAGACCACTGTATATTTGATCTCTAGCTCCTGGGAGTTTTTACCCCGACCAGATAAGAGCTTGCGTGGGGTGCTTCTGAGCATGGAGCCCTTCACCATGGGCTTAATTAGGTTATTGCAGAAGAGTTCCATCAGGACAATGCCTATCTTTACCTTTGCCATGGTGCCCTGGATAAGTGATCCACATTTGCACCATCCCGGTCATACCATTGGATGATGGGCTGGAAATGGGCATGACCTTGGATGGCTGCCAATGCTAGCTTCAACTGGATTTTTTTTCCCTATGCACTTTGCCAGTCTCCAGAAAATCCTGAGGGCAGCAAGCCCTTTTTTGATGGGAGTCCTGAAGCTGCAGTTCCAATTGCCCCATTGTTAATGGGGCCCTGGTAGGTGGGGATCCATCAATCACTGGATACTGCTGCTTTTTCACACATTGGTGGCTCTTTCAGGTGCCCCATTGTAACTAGCAGCACTCCATCTCAAGTTCTTTGCAGGGGCTGTTTGTCATTCAAGCTGCAGGCTCTGTCTTTCATTCAGGCTGCAGTCATTGGTTCAGCTACATCCTAGTTACACAGGAATCTTATATTACATGGTGACCAGCTTCTTAAATAAGGGGGGGTTATTCCAAGGGGGCATCTTTCTCAGTGTGGCTGCCCCTCTTATTGATAAAAACATGTGGCCCGTGACTTATAGCCATGCTCCCTTCTTAGATGCTGGGGGTACTAGGAAGCTGCTACTGAATTGGGCACCACAAGCCAGTTAAGTGGCACCTTGTGACTAGGGCAGTGGTTCCCAAACACAATCCTCAAGGCACCCCAACAGTCCAGGTATTATGGATATCCATTCTTAGAACAGGTGACTTAATTATTACCTCAGTCAGTTTGATTATACTATCTGAGCACAAGTAGGGATATCTCTAAAACCTGGACTGTTGGGGTGCCTTGAGGACCGTGTTTGGGAACCACTGGACTAGGGCCACACCCTTGAATACCAGAGTACCACAGGATCTTCCTACGCCCCTCCTGTGGTCCCAATATAATGGGTGACTTCACTCAGAAGCGGGAACTCCAAGTCTCTAACCTCATGGCTGCAGCTGTGGATGGGATACAATTGCACCGTCCGCCCCATTGCAATGAAGCGGCTAGACTGCATCTTTGCAATAGCTGTGCAATACCCTTCCACTAACTAACAGCTGACATCACTGGGAGGCAGGCCTTAAGCCTGTCACCACCTAGTGCTACACCACCACTAGATAATTGCTTACAAATGGCTAATTGCAAATTCAGGATGAACAGATAGGTGCTTTGCTCATTGAATATGCATATATTATATTATTTTGATCCTGATTCTTAGTTGGACACAAGTTCAAATGAGAAAAAATTCTGTGGATATCTGGAAACAATTGCAGACTGCTGTGTATCGTACCAAGCATATGCACGCGGATAGAGATGAAAGGTGCAATGGATCTTTGCGTAAATTGAGCGCTTCTGATGAGCAGCTGAACGGTTACCAAGCAAATGCACAGAAAAGGTATTCAGGGATGTTTTTAATACTATTCAAACATAGTAGAGAATGCACAATTTTTTGACATGTAGTTAAATGGTAAACACTACAAGTGGTCTCTTAACTGAGTGTTATTGTGAGTGTTATTGTGTATGACATATCACATGCCTGAGTCACCAGAGAGATATATTTTCTGTAGTGGGGGTTTATGGAAGTAGAGATGTTGCCCTTAGCAACCAATCAGATTCTAGCTATTGTCTTCTAGAAGGTGCAAGAAAAATAAGTAAAATATGATTTGTTGCTATGGGCAACATCTCCACTTCTATAAAACCGGCCTTTTGTAAATATACCCCTTAAAGTCAGGTTGATTAGACAGCAGGTGCATGTTGTTTACTTGGCTCTTTAAAAGAGACTGCATATACCCATGCCTGTCACTGTATTATTGGGGCATCACAGTGCTGAATGGTACTTAGCCCCGGACAGATTGATACCTTCTCATTTTAACTTCTGTTTATCTACTATTACCTGTATCCTTTTTTCTTCATTAAAACCTACTATAGTTTCGCTCAAAGTGTGGACTAACCTCCTTGCTCACATCTGCTGTGCACCTACCAACTTCGAGGCATCTGCCAATACAATTTGTTGTTAAAATCAAAGTGTAAAAGTTAGGTTTAAGTCTAACTGATATAAACCGGGCAAATATGGTACTGGTGCAGACATGCACATATATTGTGACTATAGATGAACGGGTTCGGTTCTCTGAGAACTTCACATCCCGAGACCGGATACGAGTCCGGCTCGGGACTTCCCACCAGACTCTGAAACCAGAACGAGGCAAAATGTCATCCTGCTGCAGTGGCGGAACTAGTGAGCGGTGGGCCCAGGTGCGACAAAATGCTTTGCCCTCCCCCATCCCATCCAAGTCCACCCCCTCACTCCTGGAGAGGATCTGGTGAGGGGGACCTGCTCAGGGCCAGAGAAATGGATACCTAGCAACAGTGCCGTAACTAGACATTTTAGCACTGTGTGCAAGAAATGGCATCGGAGCCCCACCCCTGCATGCAAACAGGGGCAGTGCGCGGCGTAGGCGCGTGCAAAAATACATAGGGGCGTGGCTTTGTGGGGAAGGGGTGTGGCCACAAAATAATACCAATTCATAAAACGGTGCACAGTAGTCTCCATTATTCAAATTACGCTGCACAGTACCACCACTACACCAGGTAGAGACCCTTTTACACCTTACGGCGGGCAGATTCCCCTTTTTACACATTACGGCAGACAGCGTCCCCCTTTTTACACATAACGGCAGACAGCGTGCCCTTTTCACACATAGCGGCAGACAGCGTGCACTTTTTACACATAACGGCAGACAGCGTCCCCTTTTTACACATAACGGCAGACAGCGTCCCCTTTTTACACATAACGGCAGACAGTGTGCCCTTGTTACACATAGCGGCAGACAGCGTACACTTTTTACACATAACGGCAGACAGCGTCCCATTTTTACACATTACGGCAGACAGCGTGCCCTTGTTACACATTATGGCAGACAGCGTCCCCCTTTTTACACATTACGGCAGACAGCGTCCCCTTTTTACACATAACGGCAGACAGTGTGCCCTTGTTACACATAGCGGCAGACAGCGTACACTTTTTACACATAACGGCAGACAGCGTCTCATTTTTACACATTACGGCAGACAGCGTGCCCTTGTTACACATTATGGCAGACAGCGTCCCCCTTTTTACACATTACGGCAGGCAGATTCCCCCTTTTTACACATTGCGGCAGACAGCGTCCCCTTTTTACACATCACTGCAGGCAGATTCCCCCTTTTTACACATTACGTCAGGCAGATTCCCCCTTTTTACACATTGCGGCAGACAGCGTCCCCTTTTTACACATCACGGCAGGCAGATTCCCCCTTTTTTACACATTACGGCAGACAGTCCCCTTTTTTGCACAGAAAGAAAGAAAGAAAGAAAGAAAGAATTATACTTACCCTCTCCGCTAGCTCAGGCTCCTCGGTGCAGCTTCTGGCAGAGATCCTGGGCAGGAGAGAAGGAGGAGGAGGGCGGTGGAGGAGGGAGCTACAGCAGCGCTGTGTTATTGGCGGAGGCGCTGCTGCTGTCCCTCTGCTTCACTATAGGCTGTTCTCTGCCGCTGTGAATGCTGGGATGCGCTTCACAGCGGCGGAAGACAGCCTATAGTGAAGCAGAGGGACAGCAGCAGCAGCGCCTCAACCAGTAACAAAGCGCTGCTGCGGCTCCCTCCTCCACCTCCCTCCTCCTCCTTTCCCCGTACCGCTGCCCTTCACTCCTCTCTCTCCGGGCGGCTATGTGCTGCGGGCAGCGGTTGCCCGCAGTACACAGCGGCATGTAATGAGTCAGTTTGACTCATTACATGCTTTGGGCCCCTGGACAGTGGCGGGCCCCAGTGCAATGCACTGGTTGCACTGGCGGTAGTTCCGCCTCTGTCCTGCTATCAGATTCTGACCTCACTACAAGAGTGGGTGTGCCTCGCGCTTGACAGGGCTGGTTCTCCTGAGCAGCTGTGAAAAATTGGACCGTCACTCCAAACTAAACAAAGAACACAATTGTACTGAAAGTACCAAAACAGCGCTAAAATATATTGGTAATATATATGCAGACAGGTGGAAAGGATCAATGTTTTAATGAATATCTATTCAATCAGTTTAAAATTGCTTAGTGCACATAAAGAGCATGATAAGAGCAAGTTAAAACATAACTGACTTTAAAAAAAGCCAGGGGATCTTATACGGGGCATAAATGCTTGAATTAGCCAGTGGTTGGTGGAACCAAATTTCCTAGGCCAAAACAGATGTAAGTCTCTCCGTTGATAGTTACCAATCCTAGAGGAACCAATGCAGAATTCCCTGGTGATGTCTCAGCAGATGAAGATTTCAACACACCGGTTGAGGGAATAATAGGTCCTCCCTTTAGACTTACATATTGGATCTTGGGACATTATTATCCAGGACATTTGGACGGTGGACCTTCAAATTAAGCCTGTGACCCTCTCTGATTACCCATCTACTGATTACCCATCTACTGCTATTTTTCCCTCAACCGGTGTGTTGAAATCTCCATCTGCTGAGACATCACCAGGGAATTCTGCATTGGTTCCTCTAGGATTGGTAACTATCAACGGAGAGACTTACATCTGTTTTGGCCTAGGAAATTTAGGTCCACCAACCACTGGCTAATTCAAGCATTTATGCCCCGTATAAGATCCCCTGGCTTTTTTTACAGTCCGTTATGTTTTAACTTGTTCTTATCATGCTCTTTATGTGCACCAAGCAATTTTAAACTGATTGAATAGATATTCATTAAAACATTGATTCTTTCCACCTGTCTGCATATATATTACCATTATATTTTAGCGCTGTTTTGGTACTTTCAGTACAATTGTGTTCTCTGCTGTCAGATTCTCACGGGTTTTGGATTCCAAATAAGGAGCTGCGCGTTGCCACCATTTTCACTCCGGCATTGGAGAGTGTAGCGAGAGGATGTGTTTCCTTCCTCACTCAGTGTATGTGCGGGAAAGAGGAGTGGCGATTGCAGTGCTGTCTTCTGCTGCTCAGTCCAGTGCAGTGTCTAATGCTGCATCAGTCCAGTCACAGTAGTGGTGTCCTCTGCTGCCATATGTCCAGTGTAGCTGTAATAGTCCGGTGCAGTGGTGCTGTGTTGTGCTGCATCAGTACAGTGGTAGTGTCTTGTGCTACATCAGTCCAGTCACAGTGGTGGTGTCCTCTGCTGTCATATGTCCAGTGCTGCTGTATAAGTCCAGTCCATTGCAGTGGTGCTGTGTTTTCCTGCATCAGTCCAGTGGTGGTGTCCCTGTGCTGCTGTATAAGTCCAGTGGTACTACCGTATAATTCCAGTGGTACTGCTGTATATGTCCTGTGGTACTGCCGTATAAGTCCAGTGGTACAGCCGTATATGTTCAGTGGTACTGCCGTATATGTCTAGTGATACTGCCGTATATGTCCAGTGATACTGCCATATAAGTCCATTGATACTGCCGTATAAATCCAGTCCAGTGGTACTGCCGTATATGTCCAGTGATACTGCCATATAATTCCAGTGATACTGCAGTATATGTCCAGTGGCACTGCCGTATAAATCCAGTCATAATGTCGTATAAATCCAGTCCAATGATTCTGCCGTATATGTCCAGTGGCACTGCCATATATATGTCCAGTGGTACTGCCATATATGTCCAGTGGTACTGCCATATAATTCCAGTGATACTGCCGTATATGTCCAGTGGTACTGCCGTATAAATCCAGTCCAGTGGTACTGCCGTATAAGTCCAGTGGTACTGCCGTATAAATCCAGTCCAATGATACTGCCGTATAATTCCAGTGGTACTACCGTATATGTCCACTGGTACTGCCATATAATTCCAGTGATACTGCCATATATGTCCAGTGGTACTGCCATATAATTCCAGTAATACTGCTGTATATGTCCAGTGGTGCTGCCGTATAAATCCAGTGGTACTGCCTTATAAATCCAGTCCAGTGGTACTGCTGTATAATTCCAGTGATACTACCATATATGTTTAGTGGTACTGCCGCATAAATCCAGTGATATTGCCATATATGTCCAGTGGTGCTGCCATAAAAATCCAGTGCTACTGCCATATAAATCCAGTCCAGTGGGACTGCTGTAAAAATCCAGTGGTACTGCCATATAATTCCAGTGATACTGCTGTATATGTCCAGTGGTACTTCTGTATAATTCAAGTGATACTGCCGTATATGTCCAATGGTACTGCCGTATTATTCCAGTGATACTGCCGTATATGTCCAATGGTACTTCCGTATAAATCCAGTGCTACTGCCGTATAAATACAGTCCAGTGGTACTGCCGTATAACTACAGTCGAGTGATACTGCCGTATATGTCCAGTGGTACTGTCGTATATGTCCAGTGATACTGCCGTATATGTCCAGTGGTACTGCCGTATAAATCCAGTCCAGTGGTACTGCCACATAAATCCAGTCCAGTGATACTGCCGTATGTGTCCAGTGGTACTGCCGTACAAATCTAGTCCAGTGATACTGCCGTATGTCGAAGTAAAAAATATTACATACACACCACATGCAAACACCAAACAGAATGGCCTCTGTGCATGCGCGTTTTCGCTGTGCATACGCATACACGCACGCTACATACATTGGTTCATTAGCCTTGCATATTGGCGCCTGGTATGAGTAAATACGGTAGCATACGCATTCGCACGGAAAAGCCACAAAGTCATATTCAATATTCTATTTATATAGTGCATAATTTACACATAGTCTCAACACACTTTTCTAGCAAGTTACATATACTCAAAAGATAGAACAACAGAGTTATTCAGGGTTACAGGATGTGAGGGGATGGAGCAAGGTTAGGACTTAATGTTTGGTATCCAGAAGTGCAGTATTTTGAGATCTACATAGATATGCGTAGATTTGTAATATTCACAAACTACTGTAAATACTGTACTCTTGATATTCGGAACGAAGTGGTGAACACCTGCAAGTACACCTGGACCAAGCCTCGCCCATTCATTTAAACCAACCTATGACCCCTCATGTACTGTAAATAACCTGCCCTTTGACCTACGAAAGAAGAGCTTACATTTCCCATTGTACTGTATTTGGACACATTGTATAAAAGAGAGTCCTTCTAGCCAGGCTCAGCCTATTCTCTGAAGGTCATCTTGCGAAGACTGACTGAGTCCTGGATCCAGGAGCGCTCACGAACAAACGTACTGTGTATGTACTATTGGTTGTAGCTCTTCTCTGTAATATTGTTGTATCTTTTATCTGTAACTTTTGAGTAAATACTGTTGGACCACAATATTACATTTAACTACTGGTGTCGCATTCCATTCTTGTTTGGGGATAAGGTGTATTCAGCCACACGTGTCGCTGCTTTGTGCACATACCGTGTCAGCTTGTATACGCAACATGCTTACATATCATAGCAGTTATTTGCTTATGTTTAACGGCCGCAGCGGCCCGAACCACAGTGTGATTAGGTATTGCTTTTCCTTGCAAAATAATCGAACTGTACACGTAAGTGTCTAGTGGTACTGCCGTATAATTCCAGTGATACTGCCGTATATGTCCAGTGAGACTGCCGTATATGTCCAGTGATACTGCCGTATATATCCAGTGGTACTGCCGTATAAATCCAGTCCAGTGGTACTGCCATATAAATCCAGTCCAGTGGTACTGCTGTATAAATCCAGTACAGTGGTACTGCCGTACAAGTCCAGTGGTACTGCCGTACAAGTCCAGTGGTACTGCCGTACAAGTCCAGTGGTACTGCCGTATAAGTCCAGTGGTACTGCTGTATAAGTTCAGTCCAGTGGTACTGCCGTAAAAGTCTAGTGGTACTGCCGTATAAGTCCAGTGTTACTGCTGTATAAGTTTAGTCCAGTGTTACTGCTGTATAAGTTTAGTCCAGTGGTACTGCCGTATAAGTCCAGTGGTACTGCCGTATAAGTCCAGTGGTACTGCCGTATAAGTCCAGTGGTACTGCCGTATAAGTCCAGTGGTACTGCCGTATAAGTCCAGTGGTACTGCCGTATAAGTCCAGTGGTACTGCCGTACAAATCCAGTGGTGCTGCAGTATAAGTTCAGTGGTGCTGTCCTGTGCTGTATATTATTTACTCCAAATAAAGGGGTTATTAATATTTAATCCAAATAATGTTCACAGGGTTTGCCCTGTGTGGTGTAGAGGTACGCTCTCCTGTGCTGCATATTGTTATATAACTCGAAAAATAATGGAGAACAAAAATTTGGGAGGATAAAATAGGGAAAGATCAAGAACCACTTCCTCCTAGTTCTGAAGCTTCTGCCACTAGTCATGACATAGACGATGAAATGCAATCAACATCGTCTGCCAAGGCCGATGCCCAATGTCATAGTAGAGGGCATGTAAAATCCAAAAAGTAAAAGTTCAGTAAAATTACCCCAAAAAATACATTTAAATGGTCTGAGGAGAAACGTAAACTTGCCAATATGCCATTTACGACACAGAGTGGCAAGGAACGGCTAAGGACCTGGCCTATGTTCATGACTAGTTTTTCAGCTTCACCTGACGATGGAAGCCCTCATCCTCCCGCTAGAAAAATGAAAGAGTTAATCTGGCAAAAGCACAGCAAAGAACTGTGCATTCTAAGATGGTATCACAAATCCCCAAGGAGAGTCCAAGTGTGTCGGTGGCTGTGATGTCGGATATTCCCAACACTGGACGGGAAGAGGTGGCTCCTTCCACCATTTGCACACCCTTTGCAAGTGCTGGAAGGAGCACCCACAGTCCAGTTTCTGATATTCTAATTGAAGATGTCACTATTGAAGTACACCAGGATGAGGATATAGGTGTTGCTGGCGCTGAGGTGAAAGTTGACGAAGACGATTCTGATGGTGATGTGGTTTGTTTAGATCGGGCACCGGGGAAGACAGTTGTTGTCCGTGGGATGAGAAAGCCCATTGTCATGCCTGGGCAAAATACCAAAAAGCCACCTCTTCAGTGTGGAATTATTTCTCCCCAAATCCTGACAACAGGTGTCAAGCCGTGTGTTGCCTCTGTCAATCCGTAATAAGTAGGGGTAAGGATGTTAACCATCTAGGAACATCCTCCCTTATACGCCACCTAGATCACATTCATCAGAAGTCATTGTGAGGTTCAGAAACTTTAGGTAAGAGTGTAAGCAGTCCACCGACACCTAAATCCCTTCTTCCTATTGTACCCAAGCTCCTGCAAGCCACACCACCAAGTCCCTCAACGTCAATATAATCCTCAATCAGGAACATTAGTAGTCCTGCAGGCCATGTCACTGTCATGACTGACGAGTCCACTCTTAACCGGGATTCCTCCGGAGGATCCTTGAGTAGTACGCCTACTGCTGCTGCTGTTGCTGCTGGGAGTCGATCGTCACCCCAAAGGGGAAGACCACTTGTACTACTTCAACTAAGCAATTGACTGTCCAACAGTCCTTTGCGTGAAAGATGAAATATGACAGCAGTCATCCTGTTGCAAAGCGGATTACTGAGGCCTTGACAGCTGTGTTGGTATTAGACGTGCATCCGGTATTCGCCATTGGTGCAGTTGGATTTAGACAATTGATGAAGGTTGTGTCCCCGATGCCAAATCCCATCTAGATTCCACTTCACTAGGAAAGCGATTCCTGGACTGTACAGGAACATTAAGAAAATTGTCCTCAGTATCCTGAAAAATGCAGTTGTACGCAGTGTCCACTTAACCACGGACATGTGGACAAGTGGAGCAGGGCAAACGAAGGACTACATGACTGTGACAGCCCACTGGGTAGATGTATTGCCTCCCGCAGCAACAACAGCAGCGGCACCATTAGCAGCATCTCATAAATGCCAACTCATCCCTAGGCAGGCTACGCTGTGTATCCAGAGGTAGGTGCTATGATGCCTGGAGCAAGGGTATGTTTTGGCACCACCCTACCCTGTACTGAATTGAGGACATGTTACATTTGAAAAGAAAAAATATTGAAAAATCGTAAATTGGTGAGAGTGCTGGTTTTAGACCTTGTGGAGCTCAGGGTGAAAATTTCCTTTGGGCGCCCCCCATGTTTAAAACGGGGACACAAATATAGGGAATTGGCTTCATAGGGAAGGGGCATGGCCACAGAATAGTACTACTTCAGATTACACCACACAGTAGAGAGGGGTGCTGCAGCATCAATACAGAGAGAAAGGTGATGTAGCAGCCGGGGCAGAGACGATGCTGCAGCAGCTGGGGCAGAGAGAGGTGCTGCAGCAGCCGGGACAGAGCGGTGATGCATCAGCTCGAGCTGAGAGAGGTGCTGCAGCAGCTGAGGCAGAGAGAGGTGCTGAAGCAGCCGGGGCAGAAAAATGTGCTGCAGCAGCCGAGGCAGAGATACATGCTGCAGCAGCTGAGACAGAGAGAGGTGCTGAAGCAGCCGATGCAGAAAGAGGTGCTGCCGCAGCTGAGGCAGAGAAAGGTGCTGCAGCAGCCAGGGCAGAGAGAGCTTCTGCAAAAGCCTGGGCAGCAATAGGTTCTACAGCAGCTACAGATTGCAGGACAGAGGTAATCCTACTGCACAGCTACAAGCAAACAATGAGACATATAAAGAGAGTAGCAAAGTATGTGCTGTCTGTCGGTGTCTCCTGCTGTTGCCTCTGGCCTGCCCTTTTTACTACGTAGTCTCTGAGTCTGAGTCAGTGTGCGCTCCACTTCTCCTGTTCTGCGGATGCCTATACAGTGGACATCAGTATAGCGGGCAACAGGAGGGGGTGGGCAGGTGGTGGCACGCCCTCTAACTTTTCTGGCTCCTGGAGCTTGTGCTCCACTGGAGTCACCCTCGCTACACCACTGTGTGTATCACCAGTTTCCGTAAGAGTCACACCGCTGACATCCTCTTATGGAAACTGAGGTACATCATCACACAATGGCTTACCCCACATAGACTCTCCTGGGAATTTGTGATATTGGACAATGCCAACAATATTGTGCGTGCATTACATCTGGTCAAATTCCAGTACGTCCCATGTTTGGCACATCCAATTAATTTGGTAGTGCAGAATATTTTTTAAAAATTACAGGAGCACGCAGGAGATGCGGTCGGTGGCCTGAATAATTGTGGGCCACTTTCGGCATTCAGCCACCGCGTGCCGAATGCTGGAGCATCATCAAACACTCCTGACCTGCCATCACCTGAAGCAAGAGGTGGTAACGAGGTGGAATTCAACACTCTATATGCTTCAGAGGATGGAGGAGCAGCAAAAGGCCATATAAGCCTATACATCCACCTACGATATAGGCAAAGGAGGGGGAATGCACCTGACTCAAGCGCAGTGGAGAATGATTTCTGTATTGTGCAAGGTTCTCCAACCCTTCAAACTTGCCACACGTGAAGTCAGTGCAGACACTGCCAGCTTGAGTCAGGTCATTCACCTCATCAGGCTTTTGCAGAAGCAGCTGGAGAAATTGAAGGAGGAGCCAAGATGGAGCGATTCCGCTAAGTATGTGGGACTTGTGGATAGAGCCCTTCATTCGCTTAGCCAGGATTCAAGGGTGGTCAATCTGATGAAATCAGAGCACTACATTTTGGCGACCGTGCTCGATCCTAGGTTTAAAGCCTACGATGTATCTCTCTTTCCAGCAGTCACAAGTCTGCAGAGGTTCAAAGACCTGCTGGTGAGACAGCTGTCTGCTCAACCCATCAACAGCTCCTCCTTCATTTTCTCCTGCAACTGGGGCTGCGAGGAAAAGGATAAGATTTCCTAGCCCACCCGCTGGCGGTGATGCAGGGCAGTCAGGAGCAAGTGCGGACATCTGGTCCGGACTGAAGGACCTGCCAACGATTACTGACATGTCTACTGTCAATGCATATGATGCTGTCACCATGGTGGAGGAATATATGGGTGACAGTATCCACGTAGGCATGTCAGACAGTTAGTATGTATACTGGCAGAAAAAAATAGGCAATTTGGAGGCCCTTGCATAAACTGGCTTTATTTTGCCTAAGTTGCCCCCCTCCAGTGTGTACTCCGAAAGAGTGTTTAGTGCAACCGGTCAGCGATGGGCGTAGGAGGTTACTTCCAGAAAATGTGGAGAAGATGATGTTCATCAAAATGAATTATAAATTCCTCCAGGAAGACATTTACCAGCAATTGCCTCCAGAAAGTACACAGTGATGGTGGATTCCAGTGGGGACAGATTAATATTCTGTGAGGAAGATGTACATGCTGAAAGGGGTGAGGAATCGGAGGATGAGGACGACATCTTGTTCAGTTTGTGCAAGGAGATATGAATTGCTTCTTTTTTGGTGGGGGGATTAATTACTTCTTTTTTGTGAGGGCCCAAACAAACCAATCATTTCAGCCACAATTATGTGGCAGACCCTGTCGCTGAAATGATTGGTTTGTTAATGTGTGCAGGTCCTGTTTATACAACATAAGGGAGTGTGGGAGGGCCCAAGGACAATTCCATCTTGCACCTCTTTTTTTTTTCTATGCATCATGTGCTGTTTGGTGCCTAGTTTTTAAAGGTGCCATCCTGTCTGAATGGCAGTGCCACAACTATATGGGCCAGGTGTTTGTGCCGCACACTTGTGTCACTTAGCTTAGTCACCCAGCGACCTCTGTGCAACTGTTTTTTTTCTTGGCATTATGTGCTCTTTGGGTCCTAGTTTTTAAAACTGCCATCCTGTCTGTCACTGCAGTGCCACTCCTAGATGGGCCAGGTGTTTGTGCCGCCCACTTGGGTCGCTTAGCTTGGTCATCCAGCGACCTCGGTGCAAACTTTTTGCCTAAAATCAATATTATGAGGTTTTCAGAATAGACTGGAAATTAGGGGATGTTATTAAGGTTAATAATACCGTAGGATTAAAATTACCCCCAAAATTCTGTGATTTTAGCTAGGTTTTTTTTTTTTTTTTTAAATCATCCAGATCCAAAACCAAAACCCGAAAGGGTGGTTTTGGCAAAACCAATCCAGATCCAAAACACGAGCGAGGATCCAGATCCAACACCAAAACACAAAACACGAAAAGTGCTCGCCGCACATCCCATTTGTGACTTATGTAACTGTGCATATGCATAGAATGTGTTCCATCTCAGGAAAAATACCAAATTATACAGTACACCATTCATTCTTATTTGTCTTTAATTGAATTTAATATTTCAGTATATTTTTATATATTAATAATTATATTTCACTGTATCATTTTCCAAAGACTATAGTAATGATCTGACTACTGCTTTATTTTTCCATAAAAAGGCATGAATTTTCTCCCCTTGCATTAAACAGTTCAATTAGTTGATTTCAAGACCAATGCAAAAAAAAAGAAATGATTAAAATGAAACAAAAAAATGCACAGGTGTATTTATTACTTAATAGCTGACCATTGCAAGGCCAAATTTATAGGAGATCGCCACACAATGGCGAGTGACTGGTTCACTTATAGATGTGGCAAGAACTTATGACTGAATTTATAGAACAATACTAGCTAGATAAGCAAAGATGTTATGATATCATATTCACAGGGTTAATAAACTAAAACCCGGAAAAACCCGATCCAACGCACTAAAGGGGATCCATGTTTACACATGGATCCCCTTTCCCTGAATGCGCCCCCCCCCCCCATGACTGCTGTCACTGGAGATCCCACCAGCCAATCAGGGAGCGCCACGTCATGGCGCTCTCCTGATTGGCTGTGCGCTCCTGGCCTGTCAATGAGGCGGAGCGCAGCGGCTAGAATGCCTATGATGGGAACTTTGCGGTCTGCGGTTAACCCCAAAGTAAATTGGGGTCACTCTTGAGGGGTACCCCAATTAACTTTGCATTTTTTTTAACCCTGTGGATTCTACATGGAACGAAGAGGACTGATCATCACTGGAAAATAGGTGAGTATTTTGAGCTTTTTTTTACAGGTTTCCAATTATATTCTACTTGACAAGGGGACCGATCGGCTCCGTGGGACACTAGGTAAGTATGTGTGAGTGTGTAAGTGTGCATGTATGTTAATTAAAGTTTTACTTCCATGGTGTGTGTGTTCTGTTTTTATTTGGGTATTTTTTGCTGTTGTAGAACTACAGGTACCAGCGGGCCCATAATTTCCTCACATGCTGGTACTTGTGGTTCTCCAAGTACCAGCTTGCGGGGATGCTTCAGGGACTTGTAGTTCTACAACAAAAGACAATATACTTTTTTTACACAAACAAAGGCTATCAGGGATGGTGGGGACAGCTGCATGCTTCTCCCCTGGTCCTTGGGTGCCCGGATGGGGGGACCCCTTGATTTAAGGGGTCCCCACTCCTCCAGGGAACCCAATACAGGGGTGGCTAGTTGGGGGCTGCAGGGACCTATATAAAAGTGTCCCCTGGCTGTGGCATTATCTCTCTGGCTAGTGAAGTCCGGTGCTGGTTTTAAAAATACAGGGGACCCCTACGTCTTTTTTCTCCCATATTTTTGGAACCAGGGCCATCCCAAGAGCCCGGTGCTGGTTGTCTAAATACGGGGGGACCCCAGTCATTTTTCCCCCAGTATTTGAACAACCAGGGCCGGCTCGAAGAGCCCGAGGATGTTTATGCTTAGGAGGGGGGACTTCACGCAATTTATTTTTTATTTTTTATTCTTTCAGACCCCTTGCCACAGATAAGCATGCACGGATCTCATTGATAGACCTGCCACCAAAAAGCAGGTCTATTTTAAAACTGCTTTTTTTTACGAACTCTATGCTTTCCCGGCAGTGTTTGGCTATTGTCGTCAGTGATTGTGAAGACGAATTCTTAGTAAATTACCGAGTTGTATCCAATAACAGGCGTGTTTGACCAATGGTCTATTCATTCGTATTTGTGAACTCAGCTGGGGAAAAAAATATGAATAGCCCCAAGTCTGCCGATATTTGTGTTTAGTAAATTCCCGAGATGACACTTAGAAGAAAAGAAAAAACTCGGGCAAAATGGGGACCTTAGTAAATATACTCCCATGTTATCCTTCCCTCCTTTTTGATACTGAATATAATACTGTATCAGACACAGCTTATGTCTGAAAATGTCAGAAGAATATATTGGATGCTGTCCTTCATAAGCTAGATGGCTTTGGATAAAAGGATTTGTTTGACATGAAATAACTGTGACAATTATGCGCAGTTGTTGTTTTCCTGATTGAGGTATATGTTAGATGGCTATAGATAAAATGATTTGTTAAGATGCAATAATTGTGACAACTCTGTGCAATTGGTGTTTTTTTTTTTATGCGAACCCATTTGGGGACATGGAACTAATACGTATATATTTTAGTGATGTGCACCGGAAATTTTTGGGGTTTTGGTTTTGGATTCGGTTCCGCGGCCGTGTTTTGGATTCGGACGCGTTTTGGCAAAACCTCCCTGAAATTTTTTTGTCGGATTCTGGTGTGTTTTGGATTCGGGTGTTTTTTTACAAAAAACCCTAAAAAACAGCTTAAATCATAGAATTTGGGGGTCATTTTGATCCCATAGTATTATTAACCTCAATTACCATAATTTACACTAATTTTCAGTCTATTCTGAACACCTCACACCTCACAATATTATTTTTATGCCTAAAATTTGCACCGAGGTCGCTGGATGGCTAAGCTAAGCGACACAAGTAGCCGACACAAACACCTGGCCCATCTAGGAGTGGCACTGCAGTGTCAAGGCAGGATGGCACTTCAAAAAAATTGTCCCCAAACAGCACATGATGCAAAGAAAAAAAGAGACGCACCAAGGTCGCTGTGTGACTAAGCTAAGCGACACAAGTGGCCGACACAAACACCTGGCCCATCTAGGAGTGGCACTGCAGTGTCAGACAGGATGGCACTTCAAAAAAATAGTCCCCAAACAGCACATGATGCAAAGAAAAAAGAGGCGCAATGAGGTAGCTGTGTGACTAAGCTAAGCGACCCAAGTGGCCGACACAAACACCTGGCCCATCTAGGAGTGGCACTGCTGTGTCAGACAGGATGACACTTCAAAAAAATAGTCCCCAAACAGCACATGATGCAAAGAAAAAAAAAGATGCGCACCAAGGTCGCTGTGTGACTAAGCTAAGCGACACAAGTGGCCGACACAAACACCTGGCCCATCTAGGAGTGGCACTGCAGTGTCAGGCAGGATGGCACTTCAAACAAATTGTCCCCAAACAGCACATGATGCAAAGAAAAATGAAAGAAAAAAAGAGGTGCAAGATGGAATTGTCCTTGGGCCCTCCCACCCACCCTTATATTGTATAAACAGGACATGCACACTTTAACGAACCCATCATTTCAGCGACAGGGTCTGCCACACGACTGTGACTGAAATGACTGGTTGGTTTGGGCCCCCACCAAAAAAGAAGCAATCAATCTCTCCTTGCACTAACTGGCTCTACAGAGGCAAGATGTCCACCTCATCATCATCCTCCGATTCCTCACCCCTTTCACTGTGTACATCCCCCTCCTCACAGATAATTAATTCGTCCCCACTGGAATCCACCATCTCAGATCCCTGTGTACTTTCTGGAGGCAATTGCTGGTGAATGTCTCCACGGAGGAATTGATTATAATTCATTTTGATGAACATCATCTTCTCCACATTTTCTGGAAGTAACCTCGTGTGCCGATTGCTGACAAGGTGAGCGGCTGCACTAAACACTCTTTCGGAGTACACACTGGAGGGAGGGCAACTTAGGTAGAATAAAGCCAGTTTGTGCAAGGGCCTCCAAATTGCCTCTTTTTCCTGCCAGTATACGTACGGACTGTCTGACATGCCTACTTGGATGCGGTCACTCATATAATCCTCCACCATTCTTTCAATGGTGACAGAATCATATGCAGTGACAGTAGACGACGTGTCCGTAATCGTTGCCAGGTCCTTCAGTCTGGACCAGATGTCAGCACTCGCTCCAGACTGCCCTGCATCACCGCCAGCGGGTGGACTCGGAATTCTTAGCCTTTTCCTCGCACCCCCAGTTGCGGGAGAATGTGAAGGAGGAGCTGTTGACGGGTCACGTTCCGCTTGACTTGACAATTTTCTCACCAGCAGGTCTTTGAACCTCTGCAGACTTGTGTCTGCCGGAAAGAGAGATACAACGTAGGTTTTAAATCTAGGATCAAGCACGGTGGCCAAAATGTAGTGCTCTGATTTCAACAGATTGACCACACGTGAATCCTGGTTAAGCGAATTAAGGGCTCCATCCACAAGTCCCACATGCCTAGCGGAATCGCTCTGTTTTAGGTCCTCCTTCAATGTCTCCAGCTTTTTCTGCAAAAGCCTGATGAGGGGAATGACCTGACTCAGGCTGGCAGTGTCTGAACTGACTTCACGTGTGGCAAGTTCAAAGGGTTGCAGAACCTTGCACAACGTTGAAATCATTCTCCACTGCACTTGAGTCAGGTGCATTCCCCCTCCTTTGCCTATGTCATGGGCAGATGTATAGGCTTGAATGGCCTTTTGCTGCTCCTCCATCCTCTGAAGCATATAGAGGGTTGAATTCCACCTCGTTACCACCTCTTGCTTCAGATGATGGCAGGGCAGGTTCAGGACTGTTTGCTGGTGCTCCAGTCTTCGGCACGCGGTGGCTGAATGCCGAAAGTGGCCCGCAATTCTTCGGGCCACCGACCGCATCTCTTGCATGCCCCTGTTGTTTTTAAAAAAATTCTGCACCACCAAATTCAATGTATGTGCAAAACATGGGACGTGCTGGAATTTGCCCAGATGTAATGCACGCACAATATTGGTGGCGTTGTCCGATGTCACAAATCCCCAGGAGAGTCCAATTGGGGTAATCCATTCTGCGATGATGTTCCTCAGTTTCCGTAAGAGGTTGTCAGCTGTATGCCTCTTATGGAAAGCGGTGATACAAAGCATAGCCTGCCTAGGAACGACAAGAAAAAATAACCAAAACGTGCGCAAAAGGAAGAGCCAATCAAAAAATATTTGGATTAATTAATTTTTATTTTTTTATTTTTGTTTTTATTAAATATTATTTAATTGTAGTTATTACCAAATAAATTAATTATAAATATATTCCTTAGAGTGACCACAATAAGATATTGAAAATGATATTAAAATGAATAAAATAACACAATCATGAAATATATAACCATCTAGTTAATTTCTCATATATGGTTAGTATTCCAAAAGACCAATAATGGATACAAATGTATAAAATCCTGAAGAACACTGGCTGGCCAGCCTTAATTAATACTTAATAAATTGTGCACAAAAATGTATCAAGGATCAATAGAGTATTCAAATGGAAGATGTATTGCCTGTAGGATATCATAAAATTGCATAAACAATAAGAACTCAAAATTCTTCCAATAACGATCTAAACTAGTAGTGGTTAACCGTTATACATGTATCCAAAAGTCTCATACGGCTCATTAGCTCCTAACCTCGTACGGCTGCTGATGTGAATGCTAAATGTTGGAGCAAATGAATAGAAGCCAGTCCCGTCCTTTTGACCAATGCTATTGAAAAGTCTCGATAAAGGCACCTAGCCTTAAACAGCCGTTAGTGTGGGCAGCCAATGCCGTAGAATTACAGTCCCGTACTAAGATGATTGATATGAATAAATAAAAATACTAAAACATAGTCCCGAATGGCTCAAATAGCCCCTAGCCTAGTGAGGCCATAGGTGTGGGTGACTAAAATGACGGGATAATGTATAAATAAATAAAACCCCGTCTCACTCGTAGCAATCTCACCCGTGCCAGTGAATGCAGTAGCCGTCCGACCGGCCGGATGTTCACCGGACCTCCGCCGTTTCCAATCCACAAGCCGTTCTGTGCTCCGTTCGTCTCCAAATAGCAGAGAGATGGTATATATCCGTGGATCACTCCAAAGCCGAGGTTGAACGGCTTTGGAGTGATCCACGGATATATACCATCTCTCTGCTATTTGGAGACGAACGGATATCACCGACAGCCCTAACCCGCCCTAAACCGCCACAGATATTTCCATCTCTTACATCCCAGCCTAAGGATTTCCCAGCTGCGCTGTCGGAGGAGCACCCAGGCAGCGCAGCACAGAACGGCTTGTGGATTGGAAACGGCGGAGGTCCGGTGAACATCCGGCCGGTCGGACGGCTACTGCATTCACTGGCACGGGTGAGATTGCTACGAGTGAGACGGGGTTTTATTTATTTATACATTATCCCGTCATTTTAGTCACCCACACCTATGGCCTCACTAGGCTAGGGGCTATTTGAGCCATTCGGGACTATGTTTTAGTATTTTTATTTATTCATATCAATCATCTTAGTACGGGACTGTAATTCTACGGCATTGGCTGCCCACACTAACGGATGCTTAAGGCTAGGTGCCTTTATCGAGACTTTTCAATAGCATTGGTCAAAAGGACGGGACTGGCTTCTATTCATTTGCTCCAACATTTAGCATTCACATCAGCAGCCGTACGAGGTTAGGAGCTAATGAGCCGTATGAGACTTTTGGATACATGTATAACGGTTAACCACTACTAGTTTAGATCGTTATTGGAAGAATTTTGAGTTCTTATTGTTTATGCAATTTTATGATATCCTACAGGCAATACATCTTCCATTTGTATACTCTATTGATCCTTGATACATTTTTGTGCACAATTTATTAAGTATTAATTAAGGCTGGCCAGCCAGTGTTCTTCAGGATTTTATACATTTGTATCCATTATTGGTCTTTTGGAATACTAACCATATATGAGAAATTAACTAGATGGTTATATATTTCATGATTGTGTTATTTTATTCATTTTAATATCATTTTCAATATCTTATTGTGGTCACTCTAAGGAATATATTTATAATTAATTTATTTGGTAATAACTACAATTAAATAATATTTAATAAAAACAAAAATAAAAAAATAAAAATTCATTAATCCAAATATTTTTTGATTGGCTCTTCCTTTTGCGCACGTTTTGGTTATTTTTTCTTGTTATTGCTATTTTTGGGGGTTGACAGCTTCCCCATTTTTCCATATTGTGCGGCATCAGGAAGTTCACCTAGGTTGTAAGTCACGGGCGCCTCTCTTTCTTTTCTCGTGCCTAGGAACGAGTTGGCATTTGCGAGATGCTGCTACTAGTGCCGCCGCTGCTGTTCTTGCTGCGGGAGGCAATACATCTACCCAGTGGGCTGTCACAGTCATATAGTCCTGAGTCTGCCCTGCTCCACTTGTCCACATGTCCGTGGTTAAGTGGACATTGGGTACAACTGCATTTTTTAGGACACTGGTGACTCTTTTTCTGACGTCTGTGTACATTTTCGGTATCGCCTGCCTAGAGAAATGGAACCTAGATGGTATTTGGTACCGGGGACACAGTACCTCAAACAAGTCTCTAGTTGCCTCTGAATTAACGGTGGATACCGGAACCACGTTTCTCACCACCCAGGCAGACAAGACCTGAGTTATCCGCTTTGCAGCAGGATGACTGCTGTGATATTTCATCTTCCTCGCAAAGAACTGTTGGACAGTCAATTGCTTACTGGAAGTAGTACAAGTGGTCTTCCGACTTCCACTCTGGGATGACAATCGACTCCCAGCAGCAACAACAGCAGCGCCAGCAGCAGTAGGCGTTACACTCAAGGATGCATCGGAGGAATCCCAGGCAGGAGAGGACTCAATAGACTTGCCAGTGACATGGCCTGCAGGACTATTGGCTTTCCTGTGTTAGGTGGAAATTGACACTGAGGGAGTTGGTGGTGTGGTTTGCAGGAGCTTGGTTACAAGAGGAAGGGATTTAGTGGTCAGTGGACTGCTTCCGCTGTCATCCAAAGTTTTTGAACTTGTCACTGACTTCTGATGAATGCGGACCAGGTGACGTATAAGGGAGGATGTACCTAGGTGGTTAACGTCCTTACCCCTACTTATTACAGCTTGACAAAGGCAACACATGGCTTGACACCTGTTGTCCGCATTTGTGTTGAAATAATTCCACACCGAAGAGGTGATTTTTTTTGTATTTTGACCAGGCATGTCAATGGCCATATTCGTCCAACGGACAACAGGTGTCTCCCTGGGTGCCTGACTTAAACAAACCACCTCACCATCAGAATCTTCCTTGTCAATTTCCTCCCCAGCGCCAGCAACACCCATATCCTCATCCTGGTGTACTTCAACAGTGACATCTTCAATTTGACTATCAGGAACTGGACTGCGGGTGCTCCTTCCAGCACTTGCAGGGGGCGTGCAAATGGTGGAAGGCGCAAGCTCTTCCCGTCCAGTGTTGGGAAGGTCAGGCATCGCAACCGACACAATTGGACTCTCCTTGGGGATTTGTGATTTAGAAGAACGCACAGTTCTTTGCTGTGCTTTTGCCAGCTTAAGTCTTTTCATTTTTCTAGCGAGAGGATGAGTGCTTCCATCCTCATGTGAATCTGAACCACTAGCCATGAACATAGGCCAGGGCCTCAGCCGTTCCTTGCCACTCCGTGTCGTAAATGGCATATTGGCAAGTTTACGCTTCTCGTCAGACGCTTTTAATTTTGATTTTTGGGTCATTTTACTGAACTTTTGTTTTTTGGATTTTACATGCTCTCTACTATGACATTGGGCATCGGCCTTGGCAGACGACGTTGATGGCATTTCATCGTCTCGGCCATGACTAGTGGCAGCAGCTTCAGCACAAGGTGGAAGTGGATCTTGATGTTTCCCTATTTTAACCTCCACATTTTTGTTCTCCATTTTTTAATGTGTGGAATTATATGCCAGTATCAATAGCAATGGCCTACTACTATATATACTGCGCACAACTGAAATGCACCACAGGTATGGATGAATAGTATACTTAACAACACAGAGGTAGGTAGAGCAGTGGCCTTCCGTACCGTACTGCTATATATACTGGTGGTCACTGTCAGCAAACTGCAAAACTAAAATGCACCACAGGTATAGAATCTAGATGGATAGTATACTTGACGACACAGAGGTAGGTAGAGCAGTGGCCTTCCGTACCGTACTGCTATATATACTGGTGGTCACTGTCAGCAAAACTCTGCACTGTACTCCTCCTATATAATACTGCTGGTCCCCAGTCCCCACAATAAAGCAGTGTGAGCACAGATATATGCAGCACACTGAGCACCTATATGGAGCGTTTTTCAGGCAGACAACGTATAATACTGGTGGTCACTGGTCAGCAAAACTCTGCACTGTACTCCTCCTATATAATACTGCTGGTCCCCAGTCCCCACAATAAAGCAGTGTGAGCACAGATATATGCAGCACACTGAGCACAGATATGGAGCGTTTTTCAGAAGGAGAACGGATAAAACTGGTGGTCACTGATCAGCAAAACTCTGCACTGTACTCCTCCTATATAATACAGCTGCTCCCCAGTCCCCACAATTAAGCAATAAGCACAGGGCCGGTTCAAGGGCGCTCTGCGCCCCGGGCAGGAAAAGGGGCGTGTCCTAATACAGAGGGCGTGGTCAGTTACGCCCCCTGTACATTGCTAGCGCCGCTTGAATGCTGAGCGGTGCTCCTCTCCACGAAGGGAAACTAGACGCTATGCGTCTAGTTCCCTTCGTGGAGAGGACCTTTGCTGTGCGGTGCGCGATGACGTCATCGCGCACCGCTCAGCAAAGTTACTCTCCACAAAGGGAAACTAGACGCATAGCGTCTAGTTCCCTTCACAGGAGGCGGACGGGGACGGCAGCGGGCAGCGGAGGCGGACGGGGGACACAGCGGGCAGCAGTGGCGGATCTTGGTGCGGCGCCCTCCGGATGGCGCCAGCGCCCTCCGGAAGGCGGCGCCCCGGGCAAATTTCCTGCTTGCCCGTGGCAAGATCCGCTACTGAATAAGCACAAATATTTGCATCAACATTAATAAACGGAGAGGACGCCAGCCACGTCCTCTCCCTAACATTTCCAATGCACAAGTGAAAATGGCGGCGACGCGCGGCTGCTTATATAGAATCCGAATCTCGCGAGAATCCGACAGCGGGATGATGACGTTCGGGCGCGCTCGGGTTAACCGAGCCATACAGGAGAATCCGAGTATGCCTCGGACCCGTGTAAAATGGGTGAAGTTCGGGGGGGTTCGGTTTCCGAGGAACAGAACCCGCTCATCACTAATATATTTACCAGTGTTTTCATTGTTTGGAATCAAGGTTTTGAGCATTATTGAAACTGTTCCAGCTCTGTACAAAATTAATGTTCTATCTTTGTTCGTCTACCTGTGAGACCATAGATAAAAGTTAAGTTTTAAACTATTTATACTGTAAGAGTGCCCCAGTAAAAAGTTTTCTTTCATCTCCATTTTTTGCATATTACATGTAACAATAAAGGTATGTTTAATTGTTTTGTATTTACACATTTTCGGAGTTGGACGGAACTTGTCAGATCTGTCTTTATGTAAAATTGGGTTAATTTCTCCGTTAGATTCTCATGTTTGCATAAGGTAGTAACTCTGGCTTCCATGACCGCCTGCAACTACAGTCATCTTTTTGTTGCAATAATAGGTTTTAGGTAACTTTTTCTATCAGGATTTCGCACTGTTTGGGGGTTATTGTGCCATAGGTTCTCAATGGAAATAAGATCTGGACTTTGACTTGTCCATTATAGATCATTGTCCCTTTTTGTTGTTCAAGGTGTTATCAGATTAATATATTTAATTTGTGTAAACTTGGAGCTTCCACAGCACATGGGTTTAATAATTATGTAGGTAGCATTTTTCAGTTTTTATTTATTTAAATCTGCAGACAAATAATTCTGAGTTTGAAAATATAATTTAACAGTCTACTAGTTTGCTATAAAAATACTGCCTGCACAATCTGTGTGTCATTGGTAATACAGAAAATCTATTTACTTTTTAGGGTCTAGATCATGGGTCTTCAACCTGCAGCCCTCCAACTGCTGTGGAACTACACATCCCAGCATGCCCTGCAACAGTTTTACTACTAAGGCATGCTAAAACTGAGGTGGAACATGCTGGGATGTGTAGTTCCACAACAGCTGGAGGGGCCGCAGGTTGAAGACCTATGGTCTAAATAGCTAGAAATTGCAATTGGTCAGGTACTAAACATATGCACAGCACACTTGTCCATGGGTGGCAGATATGGTGAGGCTGAGAACTAGCAGGGGCACTAAGTGAGGGGTGTGTGGACTGAATTAATAGCATGTGACCACACCACTAATTTCTTACAATGTGGCAAATCTTTGCAGCACAGACGGGATGTGAGTGACTTGTGAAGTGGCAGATCAGCTGGGATCCTGGAGTGAGTACACACTAGGAGTCACCACTTTTCACTCAACCTTATATCACACACAGTGCTCTGTACTTCCTGGTTAAGGGGTATACCAGAGGTTCACAAATGCGGTCCTCAAGGCACTCCAATGGTCCAGGTATTAAGTTTATCCATGCTTGTCCACATGTGACTTAATTAGCACCTCAGTCAATATGATTTAACCATCTGTGCTGAGCCATTGATATACCTAAAGACTGGACCATTGGGGTGCCTTGAGGACTGCGTTTGAGAACCTCTGGGCTATACTGTCTGACACTTCACTGCACATTACTACTAATAACGGGCACCTAGCGAAACACTAGTTTTGGGAGTGGTTTGTTGTCAGTCATACTTAGCATCAGCTGTAACACAGGATGGTGGATCTGATGGAATGTGGTAGGGGTCCTGTGGCATTTGTGGGGCTTCTGATGGCATATGTATGTGTTGGAAGTCTGATGGCATTTGAAAGAGGTCTGATGGTGTGTAAGGTAGAGATGAGCGGGTTCGGTTTCTCTGAATCCGAACCCGCCAGAACTTCATGTTTTTTTTCACGAGTCCGAGCGACTCGGATCTTCCCGCCTTGCTCGGTTAACCCGAGCGCGCCCGAACGTCATCATGACGCTGTCGGATTCTCGCGAGGCTCGGATTCTATCGCGAGACTCGGATTCTATATAAGGAGCCGCGCGTCGCCGCCATTTTCACACGTGCATTGAGATTGATAGGGAGAGGACGTGGCTGGCGTCCTCTCCGTTTAGACACTTGATTTACTAATTTTGGGGAGCATTAGGAGTACTCAGTAGTGTACAGTGCAGAGTTTTGCTGATAGTGACCAGTGACCACCACTTTTATTTATAATCCGTTCTCTGCCTGAAAAAAGCGATACACAGCACACAGTGACTCAGTCACATACATACCATATCTGTGTGCACTGCTCAGGCTCAGGCCAGTGTGCTGCATCATCTATATATATTATATATCTGTATGACTGCTCAGCTCACACAGCTTATAATTGTGGGGGAGACTGGGGAGCACTACTGCAGTGCCAGTTATAGGTTATAGCAGGAGCCAGGAGTACATAATATTATATTAAAATTAAACAGTGCACACTTTTGCTGCAGGAGTGCCACTGCCAGTGTGACTAGTGACCAGTGACCTGACCAGTCTCTTTATCAACCAGTCTATATTAGCAGCAGACACAGTACAGTGCGGTAGTTCACGGCTGTGGCTACCTCTGTGTCGGCACTCGGCAGCCCGTCCATAATTGTATATACCAGTGACCTAACCGTGGTTTTTTTTTCTTTCTTTATACATACATACTAGTTACGAGTATACTATCTCTTTATCAACCAGTCTATATATTAGCAGCAGACACAGTACAGTGCGGTAGTTCACGGCTGTGGCTACCTCTGTGTCGGCACTCGGCAGCCCGTCCATAATTGTATATACCAGTGACCTAACCGTGGTTTTTTTTTCTTTCTTTATACATACATACTAGTTACGAGTATACTATCTCTTTATCAACCAGTCTATATATTAGCAGCAGACACAGTACAGTGCGGTAGTTCACGGCTGTGGCTACCTCTGTGTCGGCACTCGGCAGCCCGTCCATAATTGTATACTAGTATCCAATCCATCCATCTCCATTGTTTACCTGAGGTGCCTTTTAGTTGTGCCTATTAAAATATGGAGAACAAAAATGTTGAGGTTCCAAAATTAGGGAAAGATCAAGATCCACTTCCACCTCGTGCTGAAGCTGCTGCCACTAGTCATGGCCGAGACGATGAAATGCCAGCAACGTCGTCTGCCAAGGCCGATGCCCAATGGCATAGTACAGAGCATGTCAAAACCAAAACACCAAATATCAGTAAAAAAAGGACTCCAAAACCTAAAATAAAATTGTCGGAGGAGAAGCGTAAACTTGCCAATATGCCATTTACCACACGGAGTGGCAAGGAACGGCTGAGGCCCTGGCCTATGTTCATGGCTAGTGGTTCAGCTTCACATGAGGATGGAAGCACTCAGCCTCTCGCTAGAAAACTGAAAAGACTCAAGCTGGCAAAAGCACCGCAAAGAACTGTGCGTTCTTCGAAATCCCAAATCCACAAGGAGAGTCCAATTGTGTCGGTTGCGATGCCTGACCTTCCCAACACTGGACGTGAAGAGCATGCGCCTTCCACCATTTGCACGCCCCCTGCAAGTGCTGGAAGGAGCACCCGCAGTCCAGTTCCTGATAGTCAGATTGAAGATGTCAGTGTTGAAGTACACCAGGATGAGGAGGATATGGGTGTTGCTGGCGCTGGGGAGGAAATTGACCAGGAGGATTCTGATGGTGAGGTGGTTTGTTTAAGTCAGGCACCCGGGGAGACACCTGTTGTCCGTGGGAGGAATATGGCCGTTGACATGCCTGGTGAAAATACCAAAAAAATCAGCTCTTCGGTGTGGAGGTATTTCACCAGAAATGCGGACAACAGGTGTCAAGCCGTGTGTTCCCTTTGTCAAGCTGTAATAAGTAGGGGTAAGGACGTTAACCACCTCGGAACATCCTCCCTTATACGTCACCTGCAGCGCATTCATAATAAGTCAGTGACAAGTTCAAAAACTTTGGGTGACAGCGGAAGCAGTCCACTGACCAGTAAATCCCTTCCTCTTGTAACCAAGCTCACGCAAACCACCCCACCAACTCCCTCAGTGTCAATTTCCTCCTTCCCCAGGAATGCCAATAGTCCTGCAGGCCATGTCACTGGCAATTCTGACGAGTCCTCTCCTGCCTGGGATTCCTCCGATGCATCCTTGCGTGTAACGCCTACTGCTGCTGGCGCTGCTGTTGTTGCCGCTGGGAGTCGATGGTCATCCCAGAGGGGAAGTCGTAAGCCCACTTGTACTACTTCCAGTAAGCAATTGACTGTTCAACAGTCCTTTGCGAGGAAGATGAAATATCACAGCAGTCATCCTACTGCAAAGCGGATAACTGAGTCCTTGACAACTATGTTGGTGTTAGACGTGCGTCCGGTATCCGCCGTTAGTTCACAGGGAACTAGACAATTTATTGAGGCAGTGTGCCCCCGTTACCAAATACCATCTAGGTTCCACTTCTCTAGGCAGGCGATACCGAGAATGTACACGGACGTCAGAAAAAGACTCACCAGTCTCCTAAAAAATGCAGTTGTACCCAATGTCCACTTAACCACGGACATGTGGACAAGTGGAGCAGGGCAGGGTCAGGACTATATGACTGTGACAGCCCACTGGGTAGATGTATGGACTCCCGCCGCAAGAACAGCAGCGGCGGCACCAGTAGCAGCATCTCGCAAACGCCAACTCTTTCCTAGGCAGGCTACGCTTTGTATCACCGCTTTCCAGAATACGCACACAGCTGAAAACCTCTTACGGCAACTGAGGAAGATCATCGCGGAATGGCTTACCCCAATTGGACTCTCCTGTGGATTTGTGGCATCGGACAACGCCAGCAATATTGTGTGTGCATTAAATATGGGCAAATTCCAGCACGTCCCATGTTTTGCACATACCTTGAATTTGGTGGTGCAGAATTTTTTAAAAAACGACAGGGGCGTGCAAGAGATGCTGTCGGTGGCCAGAAAAATTGCGGGACACTTTCGGCGTACAGGCACCACGTACAGAAGACTGGAGCACCACCAAAAACTACTGAACCTGCCCTGCCATCATCTGAAGCAAGAAGTGGTAACGAGGTGGAATTCAACCCTCTATATGCTTCAGAGGTTGGAGGAGCAGCAAAAGGCCATTCAAGCCTATACAATTGAGCACGATATAGGAGATGGAATGCACCTGTCTCAAGTGCAGTGGAGAATGATTTCAACGTTGTGCAAGGTTCTGATGCCCTTTGAACTTGCCACACGTGAAGTCAGTTCAGACACTGCCAGCCTGAGTCAGGTCATTCCCCTCATCAGGCTTTTGCAGAAGAAGCTGGAGGCATTGAAGGAGGAGCTAACACTGAGCGATTCCGCTAGGCATGTGGGACTTGTGGATGCAGCCCTTAATTCGCTTAACAAGGATTCACGGGTGGTCAATCTGTTGAAATCAGAGCACTACATTTTGGCCACCGTGCTCGATCCTAGATTTAAAGCCTACCTTGGATCTCTCTTTCCGGCAGACACAGGTCTGCTGGGGTTGAAAGACCTGCTGGTGACAAAATTGTCAAGTCAAGCGGAACGCGACCTGTCAACATCTCCTCCTTCACATTCTCCCGCAACTGGGGGTGCGAGGAAAAGGCTCAGAATTCCGAGCCCACCCGCTGGCGGTGATGCAGGGCAGTCTGGAGCGACTGCTGATGCTGACATCTGGTCCGGACTGAAGGACCTGACAACGATTACGGACATGTCGTCTACTGTCACTGCATATGATTCTCTCAACATTGATAGAATGGTGGAGGATTATATGAGTGACCGCATCCAAGTAGGCACGTCACACAGTCCGTACTTATACTGGCAGGAAAAAGAGGCAATTTGGAGGCCCTTGCACAAACTGGCTTTATTCTACCTAAGTTGCCCTCCCACAAGTGTGTACTCCGAAAGAGTGTTTAGTGCCGCCGCTCACCTTGTCAGCAATCGGCGTACGAGGTTACATCCAGAAAATGTGGAGAAGATGATGTTCATTAAAATGAATTATAATCAATTCCTCCGCGGAGACATTGACCAGCAGCAATTGCCTCCACAAAGTACACAGGGAGCTGAGATGGTGGATTCCAGTGGGGACGAATTGATAATCTGTGAGGAGGGGGATGTACACGGTGATATATCGGAGGGTGAAGATGAGGTGGACATCTTGCCTCTGTAGAGCCAGTTTGTGCAAGGAGAGATTAATTGCTTCTTTTTTGGGGGGGGTCCAAACCAACCCGTCATATCAGTCACAGTCGTGTGGCAGACCCTGTCACTGAAATGATGGGTTGGTTAAAGTGTGCATGTCCTGTTTTGTTTATACAACATAAGGGTGGGTGGGAGGGGCCAAGGATAATTCCATCTTGCACCTCTTTTTTCTTTTCTTTTTCTTTGCATCATGTGCTGATTGGGGAGGGTTTTTTGGAAGGGACATCCTGCGTGACACTGCAGTGCCACTCCTAGATGGGCCCGGTGTTTGTGTCGGCCACTAGGGTCGCTAATCTTACTCACACAGCTACCTCATTGCGCCTCTTTTTTTCTTTGCGTCATGTGCTGTTTGGGGAGGGTTTTTTGGAAGGGACATCCTGCGTGACACTGCAGTGCCACTCCTAGATGTGCCCGGTGTTTGTGTCGGCCACTAGGGTCGCTAATCTTACTCACACAGCTACCTCATTGCGCCTCTTTTTTTCTTTGCGTCATGTGCTGTTTGGGGAGGGTTTTTTGGAAGGGACATCCTGCGTGACACTGCAGTGCCACTCCTAGATGGGCCCGGTGTTTGTGTCGGCCACTAGGGTCGCTAATCTTACTCACACAGTCAGCTACCTCATTGCGCCTCTTTTTTTCTTTGCGTCATGTGCTGTTTGGGGAGGGTTTTTTGGAAGGGCCATCCTGCGTGACACTGCAGTGCCACTCCTAGATGGGCCCGGTGTTTGTGTCGGCCACTAGGGTCGCTAATCTTACTCACACAGCTACCTCATTGCGCCTCTTTTTTTCTTTGCGTCATGTGCTGTTTGGGGAGGGTTTTTTGGAAGGGCCATCCTGCGTGACACTGCAGTGCCACTCCTAGATGGGCCCGGTGTTTGTGTCGGCCACTAGGGTCGCTAATCTTACTCACACAGCTACCTCATTGCGCCTCTTTTTTTCTTTGCGTCATGTGCTGTTTGGGGAGGGTTTTTTGGAAGGGACATCCTGCGTGACACTGCAGTGCCACTCCTAGATGGGCCCGGTGTTTGTGTCGGCCACTAGGGTCGCTTATCTTACTCACACAGCGACCTCGGTGCAAATTTTAGGACTAAAAATAATATTGTGAGGTGTGAGGTATTCAGAATAGACTGAAAATGAGTGTAAATTATGGTTTTTGAGGTTAATAATACTTTGGGATCAAAATGACCCCCAAATTCTATGATTTAAGCTGTTTTTTAGTGTTTTTGGAAAAAAACACCCGAATCCAAAACACACCCGAATCCGACAAAAATAATTCGGTGAGGTTTTGCCAAAACGCGTTCGAACCCAAAACACGGCCGCGGAACCGAACCCAAAACCAAAACACAAAACCCGAAAAATTTCAGGCGCTCATCTCTAGTGTAAGGGCATGTGGGGAGAACTGATAGCATGTAGTTGGATATGATGGCCGTGTATGAAGAGCATAATAGCTGAGGGCACCACAGCGTCTCAGGAAATGCATGCCCCCAATGTGATGACCAACAGGGGTGTAATGGGCAGTTAAGCCCACTTTTCCATCATGACACCCCCATTCAAATGTTGGAAGGCAATAGAAAATGACAGTGTGAAGTTTAAAGTGGCAGAAATAAATTAATTAAAGACATATTTTATTGTTTTAATGACCAAGGACACTGAACTTGAAACTCAGGGACTACCTTCCTAGTGCCAGAACCAAGCAATACACCTACTTCTATATATTACAGAAAACTCAGCCAACTGTTTGATGAGTTTCATGTGTGTCTCAAGTCTGGACTAGCCTCACTGTAATACTCCCTACAGATTCTGCATTCTTAGCTACATATTGTCTATGTACCACAAAATGTGAACAGAGAAATAATTCATATTTTGAACAGGGGCAATAATTACTATTGTTTGGAAAGGAAGTACAATAAGGGATGTAGCATTCTATTATATATTGACTGATTTCAATAATTAGTGCCAACAGAAAGAACATTCAAAATTTTTGGTTTCATTAGTTATTTAGTTAAGGAGTGTAGTTCTCCTTATGTGTGTCCTCTTTACAGGCAGCTATGGCAGTGTGCGCATTGGATGGTACCTACCTATTGTTATTTCTGCAGCAGGGTACACTGGAACTCTACAGGGAATAACATTGGGGTGTAGAGTAGGATCTTGATCCGAGGCACCAGCAGGCTAAAAGCTTTGACTGTTCCCAATGCTCAGCGCCGCCTCCTCTATAACCCCACCTCCGTGCACAGGAGCTCAGTTTGTGAGTTGGTGCCTGCAGTACAGGCAGCTAACAGGCAGGGCTGCTCCAACAGAAGAGCTGAGAAGAGCTATTTTAAAGAAGATAGATGATTTCAAGGGCTGCAGCAGAGGCACTCTGGTGCTAGATATCATTCTGATATCTCCTGCTGCAGCCCCATCACCTCCCCCAGCGGCGATGTATACTCCCGCGTTCCCTAGTTGCCGGGTACTTACAGCGGAGGCTCTGGTTCTTCACACAAGGCACACACACACTGACCGAAGTTCTCCAGGATCGCGTGGCCGCATTCAGGGAGGAGGTAAGAGGGTCCCCCAGATGGGACCCGTTGGAAATTGCGATCCGGCGCGGTTGACACTGTGCGTTGACACTGTGGCAGTACAGGGACCCCACTAGACCACTAGGGCAAGCGCACAGGTCGGATTGGGCTATGATCTGTTTTATTAAGGCCCGCAGCACCCGGTGGTGAAGTCCAGCAAGGGGATAAGGCTCTGGCCTGTAGCCCCTCCCCCAGCCCCTGGGCGCCATTTAGAGTAAATGTTCCCACCCTGGAGCTGCATCTCTCTGTCTCCCTCACTCCCTGTCAGCATTTGGGCACCATTACACACAGCTGTGCTGATTCTGGGACTGCTGGGTGATGCCTCCTCTGTAAAGCCGCCTGCATAATCAGTGCTGTGCATTTACAGGACACTTAAGTATTCTACATGTCGTTTAGACAGTGTTAGTTAAGAACAAGTGCATACTTCAGGGTTATTTAGTAGAGATGAGCGGGTTCGGTTCCTCGGAATCCGAACCCCCCCGAACTTCAGCCTTTTTACACGGGTCCGAGGCAGACTCGGATCTTCCCGCCTTGCTCGGTTAACCCGAGCGCGCCCGAACGTCATCATCCCGCTGTCGGATTCTCGCGAGGCTCGTATTCTATCGCGAGACTCGGATTCTATATAAGGAGCCGCGCGTCGCCGCCATTTTCACACGTGCATTGAGATTGATAGGGAGAGGACGTGGCTGGCGTCCTCTCCGTTAGAATAGATAGAGACACTTGAGTTGATTTACTACTAACTTAGTCATTTTGGGGAGCATTAGGAGTACTCAGAGTGCAGAGTTTTGCTGATAGTTACTAGTGACCACCACCAGTTTTATTTATTATTTAATATAATCCGTTCTCTGCCTGAAAAAAAACGATACACAGTCACATACCATATCTGTGCTCAGCCTCAGTGTGCTGCATGATAATATCATCTATGTATATCTGACTGTGCTGAGTGCTCACTGCTCACACAGCTGAATTGTGGGGGAGACTGGGGTGCAGTTATAGCAGGAGTACAGTGCACACTTTTGCTGCCAGTGTGACTGACCAGTGACCACCAGTATATTGTCTGCCTGAAAAAGTTAAACACTCCTGTGGTGTTTGTTTTTTTTTATTCTATAAACGCATTCTGCTGACAGTGTCCAGCAGGTCCGTCATTCATTATATTATATAAATATTTACCTGCAGTAGTGTTATATTTTTTTTGTTCATCTCTATCATCTCTATATTAGCAGACGCAGTACGGTAGTCCACGGCTGTGGCTACCTCTGTGTCGTCAGTGCTCGTCCATAATTGTATACCTACCTGTGGTGGGGTTTATTTTTCTATCTTCTTCATACTAGTAGTTTAGGAGTCTGCTGACAGTGTCCAGCAGGTCCGTCATTATATTATATATACCTGCAGTAGTGATATATATATATTTTTTATATCATTATCATCTCTATACTAGCAGACGCAGTACGGTAGTCCACGGCTGTAGCTACCTCTGTGTCGTCAGTGCTCGTCCATAATTGTATACCTACCTGTGGTGGGGTTTTTTTTTCTATCTTCTTCATACTAGTAGTTTAGGAGTCTGCTGACAGTGTCCAGCAGGTCCGTCATTATATTATATATACCTGCAGTAGTGATATATATATATTTTTTATATCATTATCATCTCTATACTAGCAGACGCAGTACGGTAGTCCACGGCTGTAGCTACCTCTGTGTCGTCAGTGCTAGTCCATAATTGTATACCTACCTGTGGTGGGGTTTATTTTTCTATCTTCTTCATACTAGTAGTTTAGGAGTCTGCTGACAGTGTCCAGCAGGTCCGTCCTTATATTATATATACCTGCAGTAGTGATATATATATATATATTTTTTATATCATTATCATCTCTATACTAGCAGACGCAATACGGTAGTCCACGGCTGTAGCTACCTCTGTGTCGTCAGTCACTCGTCATCCATAAGTATACTAGTATCCATCCATCTCCTTTGTTTACCTGAGGTACCTTTTAGTTGTGCCTATTAAAATATGGAGAACAAAAATGTTGAGGTTCCAAAAATAGGGAAAGATCAAGATCCACTTCCACCTCGTGCTGAAGCTGCTGCCACTAGTCATGGCCTGTCACGATCCGGGTATCTGGACGCCATTTCTTACCCATCAGATGCCTCCTAAGGCTGGCTCAGCGCTCCAGGACCGGATCCCATCTGTTATCCTAATGTTCACATTCCTGCATCCTCTCCTGTCTCTCTGAGACGCTGTCACAGTAACGCCTTATTACATCTGGCATGGCGTCTCCCGCGGCCTCCGCCGCCGTCCCTGAGCTTCTGCATGCAGAGTGTCAGAGTGGCGATTACGTCAGCCGCGGCCTCCGCTGTGTCCGCGTGGTTGGATGTGCACTTGTCAGCCTGGCGTCTCCTGTCTCCAGTGGCCGGCGCCGCCATTACTGTTTTCATTACCACATGGATTACAAACCAAACTTCCCTCCAAGTGTCTGCATGGGCGCAGCCATCTTGGATTCTGTCAGCTGATCATTTCCTCCAATCTGTTGTCAGTATTGTTAATCTGCATAATTGCCTAGCCAATCCCTTCCTTGCTGCAGGTATAAATACACTGTGCCTGAGCAAGGAAGGCGTCAGTGCTTTGGTTGTCAAACCTAGTTCCTGTTTGTCTCTCTCCTGTGATTGTCTTCCAGGTTCCAGCTCCTGTCTCAAGACTTCCACCATAGAGACCCGCACCAGCATTCCACCTGCGGTGTAGCCTGACTCTCCAATCCATTGTGGATTCATCTGTTTCCAGCTACAACATTACCTGCTTCCAGCTCAGCTTCCAGCAAAGTACAGCTTCCCTTAAAGGGCCGGTGTCCTTTCTACACTTTACCACTCTCCACCGGTATTATTATTTCTCCGCTCTCAAGTTCTACATTTCAGTTCATATTTCATCGCTCCCAAGTTCATTTATTATTTAACTGGTTCCAGCCAGTATCCACTCCGTGCTAACAACAGTCTGGTTCCAGCCAGTATCCACAGCAGCTGTTTTACCTTCAGCAACCCAGCTTTTCCTGGAACACCAGCTGGCACAATCCTGGGTTATCTCCATTGCTACAGTCGGGCCTGGTAAGGACTTTCCATCTAGAAGATCATAAGAACTATCTCACACTACCAGTGCCCTGTGGCTCCTGCCATCCTGTAGTACCCAGTAGAGATGAGCGCCGGAAATTTTTCGGGTTTTGTGTTTTGGTTTTGGGTTCGGTTCCGCGGCCGTGTTTTGGGTTCGACCGCGTTTTGGCAAAACCTCACCGAATTTTTTTTGTCGGATTCGGGTGTGTTTTGGATTCGGGTGTTTTTTTAAAAAAACCCTAAAAAACAGCTTAAATCATAGAATTTGGGGGTAATTTTGATCCCAAAGTATTATTAACCTCAAAAAACATAATTTACACTCATTTTCAGCCTATTCTGAACACATCACACCTCACAATATTATTTTTAGTCCTAAAATTTGCACCGAGGTCGCTGTGTGAGTAAGATAAGCGACCCTAGTGGCCGACACAAACACCGGGCCCATCTAGGAGTGGCACTGCAGTGTCACGCAGGATGTCCCTTCCAAAAAACCCTCCCCAAACAGCACATGACGCAAAGAAAAAAAGAGGCGCAATGAGGTAGCTGTGTGAGTAAGATTAGCGACCCTAGTGGCCGACACAAACACCGGGCCCATCTAGGAGAGGCACTGCAGTGTCACGCAGGATGTCCCTTCCAAAAAACCCTCCCCAAACAGCACATGACGCAAAGAAAAAAAGAGGCTTTTTACTGATATTTGGTGTTTTGGATTTGACATGCTCTGTACTATGACATTGGGCATCGGCCTTGGCAGACGACGTTGCTGGCATTTCATCGTCTCGGCCATGACTAGTGGCAGCAGCTTCAGCACGAGGTGGAAGTGGATCTTGATCTTTCCCTAATTTTGGAACCTCAACTTTTTTGTTCTCCATATTTTATAGGCAGAACTAAAAGGCACCTCAGGTAAACAATGGAGATGGATGGATTGGATACTAGTATACAATTATGGACGGACTGCCACGGTTAGGTGGTATAAAAAAACCACGGTTAGGTGGTATATATTATAATAATAATACAATTATGGATGGACGGACTGCCTGCCGACTGCCGACACAGAGGTAGCCACAGCCGTGAACTACCGCACTGTACACTGGTTGATAAAGAGATAGTAGTATACTCGTAACAACTAGTATGACACTATGACGACGGTATAAAGAATGAAAAAAAAACCACGGTTAGGTGGTATATATTATAATAATAATACAATTATGGATGGACGGACTGCCTGCCGACTGCCGACACAGAGGTAGCCACAGCCGTGAACTACCGCACTGTACACTGGTTGATAAAGAGATAGTAGTATACTCGTAACAACTAGTATGACACTATGACGACGGTATAAAGAATGAAAAAAAAACCACGGTTAGGTGGTATATATTATAATAATAATACAATTATGGATGGACGGACTGCCTGCCGACTGCCGACACAGAGGTAGCCACAGCCGTGAACTACCGCACTGTACACTGGTTGATAAAGAGATAGTAGTATACTCGTAACAACTAGTATGACACTATGACGACGGTATAAAGAATGAAAAAAAAACCACGGTTAGGTGGTATATATTATAATAATAATACAATTATGGATGGACGGACTGCCTGCCGACTGCCGACACAGAGGTAGCCACAGCCGTGAACTACCGCACTGTACACTGGTTGATAAAGAGATAGTAGTATACTCGTAACAACTAGTATGACACTATGACGACGGTATAAAGAATGCAAAAAAAACCACAGTTAGGTGGTATATATTATAATAATAATACAATTATGGATGGACGGACTGCCTGCCGACTGCCGACACAGAGGTAGCCACAGCCGTGAACTACCGCACTGTACACTGGTTGATAAAGAGATAGTAGTATACTCGTAACAACTAGTATGACACTATGACGGTATAAAGAATGAAAAAAAAACCACGGTTAGGTGGTATATATTATAATAATAATACAATTATGGATGGACGGACTGCCTGCCGACTGCCGACACAGAGGTAGCCACAGCCGTGAACTACCGCACTGTACACTGGTTGATAAAGAGATAGTAGTATACTCGTAACAATTAGGATGACACTATGACGGTATAAAGAATGAAAAAAAAACCACGGTTAGGTGGTAGGTATATAATAATAAATAATACAATTCTGGTCGGACGGACTGCCTGCCGTGTGCCGACACAGAGGTAGCCACAGCCGTGAACTACCGCACTGTACACTGGTTGATAAAGAGATAGTAGTATACTCGTAACAATTAGGATGACACTATGACGGTATAAAGAATGAAAAAAAAACCACGGTTAGGTGGTAGGTATATAATAATAAATAATACAATTCTGGTCGGACGGACTGCCTGCCGTGTGCCGACACAGAGGTAGCCACAGCCGTGAACTACCGCACTGTACACTGGTTGATAAAGAGATAGTAGTATACTCGTAACAATTAGGATGACACTATGACGGTATAAAGAATGAAAAAAAAACCACGGTTAGGTGGTAGGTATATAATAATAAATAATACAATTCTGGTCGGACGGACTGCCTGCCGTGTGCCGACACAGAGGTAGCCACAGCCGTGAACTACCGCACTGTACACTGGTTGATAAAGAGATAGTAGTATACTCGTAACAATTAGGATGACACTATGACGGTATAAAGAATGAAAAAAAAACCACGGTTAGGTGGTAGGTATATAATAATAAATAATACAATTCTGGTCGGACGGACTGCCTGCCGTGTGCCGACACAGAGGTAGCCACAGCCGTGAACTACCGCACTGTACACTGGTTGATAAAGAGATAGTAGTATACTCGTAACAATTAGGATGACACTATGACGGTATAAAGAATGAAAAAAAAACCACGGTTAGGTGGTAGGTATATAATAATAAATAATACAATTCTGGTCGGACGGACTGCCTGCCGTGTGCCGACACAGAGGTAGCCACAGCCGTGAACTACCGCACTGTACTGTGTCTGCTGCTAATATAGACTGGTTGATATTTAAAGAGATATTAGTAGTATACAACAATACTATACTGGTGGTCAGGCACTGGTCACCACTCCTGCAGCAAAAGTGTGCACTGTTAATTAATATAATTGTACTCCTGGCTCCTGCTAACAACCTGCAGTGCTCCCCAGTCTCCCCCACAATTAATTATAAGCTTTTAATTTATACATTGATGACTGTGCAGCACACTGGGCTGAGCTGAGTGCACACAGACTGAGTCACACTGTGTGACTGACTGTGCTGTGTATCGTTTTTTTTTTCAGGCAGAGAACGGATATAGCAGAGAGAAGTGAACGGATATATTATATTAAATAAAAGTTAACTAGCAACTGCACTGGTCACTGACTGTGGTAAACTAACTCTGTCTGCGACTCTGCACAATCTCTCTCTATCTAATCTATCTATCTCTATTCTAATGGAGAGGACGCCAGACACGTCCTCTCCCTATCAATCTCAATGCACGAGTGAAAATGGCGGCGACGCGCGGCTCCTTATATAGAATCCGAGTCTCGCGATAGAATCCGAGCCTCGCGAGAATCCGACAGCGTCATGATGACGTTCGGGCGCGCTCGGGTTAACCGAGCAAGGCGGGAAGATCCGAGTCGCTCGGACCCGTGGAAAAAAAAGTGAAGTTCGTGCGGGTTCGGATTCAAAGAAACCGAACCCGCTCATCTCTAGTACCCAGGAACTGTATTTATTATTTGCTGACTTTTACGTTTTCTTTTACTGCTGCTGTGTTGCGGAGTTGTCATAATAAACATCATTGACTTTTATCTAAGTTGTCGTGGTCACGCCTTCGGGCAGTTATTATTCATGTTACTTACATGTCCAGGGGTCTGATACAACCTCCCAGGTTCCGGTACATCTCAGCCCCTACAACTGAGGCTGCCTCCCGTCAGCTCAGGCCCTCAGTTGTGACATGGCCGAGACGATGAAATTCCATCAACGTCGTCTGCCAAGGCCAATGCCCAATGTCATAGTACAGAGCATGTAAAATCCAAAACACAAAATATCAGTAAAAAAAGGACTCAAAAATCTAAAATAAATTCGTCGGAGGAGAAGCGTAAACTTGCCAATATGCCATTTACCACACGGAGTGGCAAGGAACGGCTGAGGCCCTGGCCTATGTTCATGGCTAGTGGTTCAGCTTCACATGAGGATGGAAGCACTCAGCCTCTCGCTAGAAAAATGAAAAGACTTAAGCTGGCAAAAGCACAGCAAAGAACTGTGCGTTCTTCGAAATCACAAATCCACAAGGAGAGTCCAATTGTGTCGGTTGCGATGCCTGACCTTCCCAACACTGGACGTGAAGAGCATGCGCCTTCCACCATTTGCACGCCCCCTGCAAGTGCTGGAAGGAGCACCCGCAGTCCAGTTCCTGATAGTCAGATTGAAGATGTCAGTGTTGAAGTACACCAGGATGAGGAGGATATGGGTGTTGCTGGCGCTGGGGAGGAAATTGACAAGGAGGATTCTGATGGTGAGGTGGTTTGTTTAAGTCAGGCACCCGGGGAGACACCTGTTGTCCGTGGGAGGAATATGGCCATTGACATGCCTGGTGAAAATACAAAAAAAGTCAGCTCTTCGGTGTGGAAGTATTTCAACAGAAATGCGGACAACAGGTGTCAAGCCGTGTGTTGCCTTTGTCAAGCTGTAATAAGTAGGGGTAAGGACGTTAACCACCTCGGAACATCCTCCCTTATACGTCACCTGCAGTGCATTCATCATAAGTCAGTGACAAGTTCAAAAACTTTGGGCGACATCGGAAGCAGTCCACTGACCAGTAAATCCCTTCCTCTTGTAACCAAGCTCACGCAAACCACCCCACCAACTCCCTCAGTGTCAATTTCCTCCTTCCCCAGGAATGCCAATAGTCCTGCAGGCCATGTCACTGGCAATTCTGACGAGTCCTCTCCTGTCTGGGATTCCTCCGATGCATCCTTGCGTGTAACGCCTACTGCTGCTGGCGCTGCTGTTGTTGCTGCTGGGAGTCGATGGTCATCCCAGAGGGGAAGTCGTAAGACGACTTTTACTACTTCCACCAAGCAATTGACTGTCCAACAGTCCTTTGCGAGGAAGATGAAATATCACAGCAGTCATCCTGCTGCAAAGCGGATAACTGAGGCCTTGGCATCCTGGGCGGTGAGAAACGTGGTTCCGGTATCCATCATTACTGCAGAGCCAACTATAGACTTGTTTGAGGTACTGTGTCCCCGGTACCAAATACCATCTAGGTTCCATTTCTCTAGGCAGGCGATACCGAAAATGTACACAGACCTCAGAAAAAGACTCACCAGTGTCCTAAAAAATGCAGTTGTACCCAATGTCCACTTAACCACGGACATGTGGACAAGTGGAGCAGAGCAGACTCAGGACTATATGACTGTGACAGCCCACTGGGTAGATGTATTGACTCCCGCCGCAAGAACAGCAGCGGCGGCACCAGTAGCAGCATCTCGCAAACGCCAACTCTTTCCTAGGCAGGCTACGCTTTGTATCACCGCTTTCCAGAATACGCACACAGCTGAAAACCTCTTACGGCAACTGAGGAAGATCATCGCAGAATGGCTTACCCCAATTGGACTCTCCTGTGGATTTGTGGCATCGGACAACGCCAGCAATATTGTGTGTGCATTAAATCTTGGCAAATTCCAGCACGTCCCATGTTTTGCACATACCTTGAATTTGGTGGTGCAGAATTATTTAAAAAACGACAGGGGCATGCAAGAGATGCTGTCGGTGGCCAGAAGAATTGCGGAACACTTTTGGCGTACAGGCACCACGTACAGAAGACTGGAGCAACACCAAAAACGCCTGAACCTGCCCTGCCATCATCTGAAGCAAGAAGTGGTAACGAGGTGGAATTCAACCCTCTATATGCTTCAGAGGTTGGAGGAGCAGCAAAAGGCCATTCAAGCCTATACAACTGACCACGATATAGGAGGTGGAATGCACCTGTCTCAAGCGCAGTGGAGAATGATTTCAACGTTGTGCAAGGTTCTGCAACCTTTTGAACTTGCCACACGTGAAGTCAGTTCAGACACTGCCAGCCTGAGTCAGGTCATTCCCCTCATCAGGCTTTTGCAGAAGAAGCTGGAGACATTGAAGGAGGAGCTAACACTGAGCGATTCCGCTAGGCATGTGGGACTTGTGGATGGAGCCCTTAATTCGCTTAACAAGGATTCACAGGTGGTCAATCTGTTGAAATCAGAGCACTACATTTTGGCCACCGTGCTCAATCCTAGATTTAAAACCTACCTTGGATCTCTCTTTCCAGCAGACACAAGTCTGCAGGGGTTCAAAGAACTGCTGGTGAGAAAATTGTCAAGTCAAGCGGAACGCGACCTGTCAACATCTCCTCTTTCACATTCTCCCGCAACTGGGGGTGCGAGGAAAAGGCTCAGAATTCCGAGCCCACCCGCTGGCGGTGATGCAGGGCAGTCTGGAGCGACTGCTGATGCTGACATCTGGTCCGGACTGAAGGACCTGCCAACGATTACGGACATGTCGTCTACTGGCACTGCATATGATTCTCTCTCCATTGAAAGAATGGTGGAGGATTATCTGAGTGACCGCATCCAAGTAGGCACGTCAGACAGTCCGTACGTATACTGGCAGGAAAAAGAGGCAATTTGGAGGCCCTTGCACAAACTGGCTTTATTCTACCTAAGTTGCCCTCCCACAAGTGTGTACTCCGAAAGAGTGTTTAGTGCCGCCGCTCACCTTGTCAGCAATCGGCGTACGAGGTTACTTCCAGAAAATGTGGAGAAGATGATGTTCATTAAAATGAATTATAATCAATTTCTCCATGGAGACATTCACCAGCAGCAATTGCCTCCACAAAGTACACAGGGAGCTGTGATGGTGGATTCCAGTGGGGACGAATTGATAATCTGTGAGGAGGGGGATGTACACGGTGATGAATCTGAGGATGATGATGAGGTGGACATCTTGCCTCTGTAGAGCCAGTTTGTGCAAGGAGAGATTAATTGCTTCTTTTTTGGTGGGGGTCCAAACCAACCCGTCATTTCAGTCACAGTCGTGTGGCAGACCCTGTCACTGAAATGATGGGTTGGTTAAAGTGTGCATGTCCTGTTTATACAACATAAGGGTGGGTGGGAGGGCCCAAGGACAATACCATCTTGCACCTCTTTTTTTTTCATTTTTCTTTGCGTCATGTGCTGTTTGGGGAGTGTTTTTTGGAAGGGCCATCCTGCGTGACACTGCAGTGCCACTCCTAGATGGGCCAGGTGTTTGTGTCGGCCACTTGGGTCGCTGAGCTTAGTCATCAAGCGACCTCGGTGCAAATTTTAGGACTAAAAATAATATTGTGAGGTGTGAGGTGTTCAGAATAGACTGAAAATGAGTGGAAATTATGGTTATTGAGGTTAATAATACTTTGGGATCAAAATGACCCCCAAATTCTATGATTTAAGCAGTTTTTTAGGGTTTTTTGGAAAAAAAACACCCGAATCCAAAACACACCCGAATCCGACAAAAAAAATTCGGTGAGGTTTTGCCAAAACGCGTTCGAACCCAAAACACGGCCACGGAACCGAACCCAAAACCAAAACACAAAACCCGAAAAATTTCCGGTGCACATCTCTATTATTTAGTACAAGTACCCTGTGATATTCATCCAGTTTTTACTGTGCATTGATATATCTATTTATAATATATACATAGCCTTACTCAGTAATCATATTGTTAGTCCACTGCAGTTTTATTGTTTGTCGTAATTCCTGCATTGTACATGTGACTCTGTGTGTGTGCATATAGCTGCTGGGTTATTTCTACTCTGTGTATCTCACTCCTACTGCTATCCCTATATTCTGTAACCTCTGGGGGCTACGTGCGTCAGGGTTATTAGATAATATAGGTAGGTATGTCACAGGATATACGTATTTTGTATTTTTCTCTGTGTTTTTCAGTCACAGTTTACCTCAGAAATCCTCTGTTTGTGCTGTCACACTGCACAGGGGGTTTTGTGTTAGGTATTCTATCTCCTGATATTGGGGGTAATTCCAAGTTGATCGCAGCAGGAAATTTGTTAGCAGTTGGGCAAAACCATGTGCACTGCAGGGGGGGGCAGATATAACATTTGCAGAGAGAGTTAGATTTGGGTGGGTTATTTTGTTTCTATGCAGGGTAAATACTGGCTGCTTTATTTTTACACTGCAAATTAGATTGCAGATTGAACACACCCCACCCAAATCTAACTCTCTCTGCACATGTTATATCTGCCTTCCCTGTACTGCACATGGTTTTGCCCAATTGCTAACAAACTTGAAGCTGCAATCAACTCAGAATTACCCCCACTGTACTGCGTCGCCCCGGGTTTACGCTTTCATATCATGTTAGCTACAGGGGGCGATGGGTCTGGGGCTGACTCCGCTGTGCGCAGTTATGACATCCCAGATGCATTTGAGGATAACATGGCTGCGGAGGGTTCAGGTTTTGGGGGTTCGGTACCCCCCAGTCAGTTTGTATCAACAGGGGCACATCAGGGTCCGCCCTAGTCTGCCTTTTCTAATTTACTGACTATGCTGGTAACTAGACTTGTGCCCCCTGTGGGACCGCCTGTGCCTTATCAACCTTATATGGTCCCTGCGGTTCATCCGCCATGGACAGATGCTCTGTCCACTCAGTTACAGCACTTGAATAACTCTTTGGATAAACGTATTCCTGACCCTTGCCTGCCTAACACTAAACCTAAGAAGTTCTCTAAGCGGGCTGTTACTTCCTCTCAATCCAGGCATGTTCCGGATACCTCTTCTGATGAAGATGGCGTGTATACTGACCCCACAGACTCTGATCATGACGTTTCTGATGGGGAATCTGTTTCGTAGGTGGATGTTCCTTATCTCTTAGAGGCTATAAGGCTCATTCTTCAGATTGATGATGATCCTGAGCCTGCTACTACATCAAAGAAACCAGATAGGTTCATACGTCAGAAGGTTACTAAATTGGTTTTACCTCATTCTGACCATTTAGTTGACATACGTCTGGAATCCTGGGAGAACACAGGAAAGAAAATCACCCAGCACAAGAAAATGCTAGCCCGCTAGCCCTTACGGCAGAGTTGAGCAAAAATTGGGAAACATCACTGCCAGTGGACTCGCAAATCGCTAGGCTGGTGGTGTCATCTGCTCTGCCGGTCACTACCGTCACTTCTCTCAAGGAGCCGATGGATAAGCGTGTGGAGGGTTGCTTGAAAGCTATCTATCCCATTGCAGGAGCTGCGCATAGGCCCACCATTGCGGCTACTTGGGCCGCAGTAGCTATTGAGGCGTGGATTCAGGAAATGGAGGATGAGTTTCTGTCCAATTTTCCTGAACATGCCAGACAATGTCTCTCTTATATTGTCACGGCATCTCATTACATTAAAGAAGCTGCTTCAGATGCAGGTGTTCTGGTGCCCAAGGCTGCTACTACATCCATCTTGGCTCGCCGTATTCTCTGGTTGTGGTCCTGGTCGGTGGACTTGGACTCTAAGAAAACTCTGGAGGTGCTCCCGTTCAAAGGAGACATCCTCTTTGGTAAGGATCTCAACAAGATTGTAACTGACTTAGCGTCTGCTAAGACTGTATGCCTACCTAGTACTACTCCTTCAGCTCCGAAGGCTAAGAGTACTTCCTTTCATTCCTTTCGCCCTCCAGGTGAAGCAAAGGGTCAGGCATACCCGAAACAGTCTCGCACTTCCAAACCCACCAAGCCCAAGCCTAAACGTGCCTGGTCTGCCTGTCAGCCTGCTTCCAAATCTGACAAGCCTGCGGCATGACAGGGCGGGCCTCCCCCTGGGGGACCCCAGGGTGGGAGGCCAACTTCTACAGTTTACCCAGGTATGGTTGAAGACCACTTCAGACGCTTGGGTACGGGAAGTCGTCACTCACGGATACGCTATATCTTTCAAGACATGTGTCCCTCCTCGCTGTTGCCTGACGGACATCCATTTGGATGAAGTGAAGGCAACAACTCCCCATTTAGTGGTACAATCCTTCCTGGACACGGGAGTGGTAGTACCGGTGCCTCTGGCTCAGAGGGGCAGGGGGTACTATTCAACACGGTTCCTAGCCCCAAACCGAATGGTTCCTCCCAGCCCTTTCTCAACCTCAAATCTTTGAACAAGTTTGTGAGGGTCTCTAAGTTTTGTATGGAGACCCTTCATTCTGTTGTCCTGGCTTTGGAACCAGGGGACTATATGGTATCCCTGGATATTCAGGATGCTTACCTGCATATCTCTATTGCCATGTCACATCAGCAATACCTGCGGTTTGCTATTGGCAATCTCCATTACCAATTCCAGGCCTTACCATTTGGTCTAACCACGGCTCCGTGAATTTTAACCAAGGTCATGGCGGTTGTGACAACTTCACTCCTTGTTGGGTCATCAGGATCCTGCCGTATCTGGACGACTTGCTGATCCTGGACAATTCCCCAGATGTTCTACTCCGTCATCTGGATCTGACGGTCCAGTTTCTGCAAGCCCACGGGTAGTTCATTAACTGGAAGAAATCGTCCCTGGTCCCCTGCCCAGAGCATGGTGCATCTGGGAGCATTGTTGGACACACACAACCAGAGGTTGTTTTTGTCACAGGAGAAAATCCTGAAACCTCAGGACAAGATACGTTGCTTCCTCTCTCGTCTGCGTGTGTCGATACACTCGGCGATGCAAATACTAGGCCGCATGGTGTCGGCTTTCGACATGGTGTAGTACGCTCAATTTCATACCCGTCCTCTGCAAAAACTGCTTCTTGCCAAGTGGGATGGGCTGCCTCACCAGATCAGGTCTCAAATGATCTCCTTGTCTCCGGAGGTCCGTCTGTCACTGACTTGGTGGTTACAGGACCAATGATTGAGCAGGGGTCATCCCTTATGGATCTCCAACTGGGTCCTTCTGACGATGGATGCCAGTCTGAGGGGTTGGGGCGCGGTGTTGGAGCAACACTCTCTTCAGGGTCGGTGGACCAGGGAGGAGTCTCTCCTCCCGATAAACATTCTGGAATTGCAGGCAGTGTTCAATGCTCTGTAACTGGCCTGGCATCTGGTACTGCACAGGCGTGTTCAAGTACAGTTAGACAACGCCACCACGGTGGTGTACATAAATCATTAAGGTTAAGGCGGCACTGGAAGCCGCATGGCGATGATGGAAGTGTCAAACATTCTTCAATGGGCGGAACGCCGTCTGCCAGCCATATCGGCAGTGTTCATTCCGGGGGTCCTCAACTAGGAAATGGACTTCCTCAGTCGTCAGGATGTATACGCCGGAGAATGGAGCCTTCATCCAGAAGTATTTCAACTCCTAGTGGACAAGTATGGGGCCTACCAGACATAGACTTGATGGCGTCTCGACACAATCACAATGTTCCGGTCTTCGGAGCACGAACAAGGGATCCTCAAGCAGCGTTCGTGGACGCACTGGCAATTCCATGGAACTTTCGGCTGCCATACGTGTTTCCTCTGGTGTCACTCCTGTCCAGGATAATAAGGAAGTTCAAGCAAGAAGGAGGACTCCTACTTCTGATAGCTCCAGCATTACCCAGACGGCATTGGTTCTCAGACCTACAGGGTCTCTCGCTAGAGCATCCTCTTCTGCTTCCACAACTACCAGAACTCCTCGTTCAGGGCCCTTGTGTCTACCAGGATTTGGCCGACTGGCTTTGACGGCGTGGCTCTTGAAGCTTCCATACTGAGGGTCAAAGGATTTTTTGAGGCGGTCATTCAAACTATGTTGAAGGCCCGTAAGCCGGCTTCTGCTCGGATTTACCATAGGGTCTGGAATGCTTACTTTGCTTGGTACGCATCTAACAATCATGACGTTTACAAGTTTAGCACGGCAAAATTTTTGGCCTTCCTACAACAGGGCCTGGACTTGGGCCTTCGGCTGGCCTCCCTCAAGGTTCATATTTCTGACTTGTCAGTATGCTTTCAGAGAAAAATTGCGACTCTGCCTGATGTTCATACATTCACTCAGGGTGTTTTACGGATTCAACCTCACTATGTCCCACCTGTGGCTCCTAGGGATTTGTCGATGGTTCTGGAGGCTTTGCAAGAATCTCCATTTGAACTAGAGATGAGCGCCTGAAATTTTTCGGGTTTTGTGTTTTGGTTTTGGGTTCGGTTCCGCGGCCGTGTTTTGGGTTCGACCGCGTTTTGGCAAAACCTCACCGAATTTTTTTTGTCGGATTCGGGTGTGTTTTGGATTCGGGTGGTTTTTTCAAAAAACCCTAAAAAACATCTTAAAACATTGAATTTGGGGGTCATTTTGATCCCATAGTATTATTAACCTCAATAACCATAATTAACACTCATTTTCAGTCTATTCTGAACACCTTACACCTCACAATATTATTTTTAGTCCTAAAATTTGCACCGAGGTCGCTGGATGACTAAGCTCAGCGACCCTAGTGGCCGACACAAACACCGGGCCCATCTAGGAGTGGCACTGCAGTGTCACGCAGGATGTCCCTTCCAAAAAACCCTCCCCAAACAGCACATGACGCAAAGAAAAAAAGAGGCGCAATGAGGTAGCTGTGTGAGTAAGATTAGCGACCCTAGTGGCCGACACAAACACCGGGCCCATCTAGGAGTGGCACTGCAGTGTCACGCAGGATGTCCCTTCCAAAAAACCCTCCCCAAACAGCACATGACGCAAAGAAAAAAAGAGGCGCAATGAGGTAGCTGACTGTGTGAGACAGATAAGCGACCCTAGTGGCCGACACAAACACCGGGCCCATCTAGGAGTGGCACTGCAGTGTCACGCAGGATGTCCCTTCCAAAAAACCCTCCCCAAACAGCACATGACGCAAAGAAAAAAAGAGGCGCAATGAGGTAGCTGTGTGAGTAAGATTAGCGACCCTAGTGGCCGACACAAACACCTGGCCCATCTAGGAGTGGCACTGCAGTGTCACGCAGGATGTCCCTTCCAAAAAACCCTCCCCAAACAGCACATGACGCAAAGAAAAAAAGAGGCGCAATGAGGTAGCTGACTGTGTGAGAAAGATAAGCGACCCTAGTGGCCGACACAAACACCGGGCCCATCTAGGAGTGGCACTGCAGTGTCACGCAGGATGTCCCTTCCAAAAAACCCTCCCCAAACAGCACATGACGCAAAGAAAAAAAGAGGCGCAATGAGGTAGCTGTGTGAGTAAGATTAGCGACCCTAGTGGCCGACACAAACACCTGGCCCATCTAGGAGTGGCACTGCAGTGTCACGCAGGATGTCCCTTCCAAAAAACCCTCCCCAAACAGCACATGACGCAAAGAAAAATAAAAGAAAAAAGAGGTGCAAGATGGAATTGTCCTTGGGCCCTTCCCACCCACCCTTATGTTGTATAAACAAAACAGGACATGCACACTTTAACCAACCCATCATTTCAGTGACAGGGTCTGCCACACGACTGTGACTGAAATGACGGGTTGGTTTGGACCCCCACCAAAAAAGAAGCAATTAATCTCTCCTTGCACAAACTGGCTCTACAGAGGCAAGATGTCCACCTCATCATCATCCTCCGATATATCACCGTGTACATCCCCCTCCTCACAGATTATCAATTCGTCCCCACTGGAATCCACCATGTCAGCTCCCTGTGTACTTTGTGGAGGCAATTGCTGCTGGTCAATGTCTCCGCGGAGGAATTGATTATAATTCATTTTAATGAACATCATCTTCTCCACATTTTCTGGATGTAACCTCGTACGCCGATTGCTGACAAGGTGAGCGGCGGCACTAAACACTCTTTCGGAGTACACACTTGTGGGAGGGCAACTTAGGTAGAATAAAGCCAGTTTGTGCAAGGGCCTCCAAATTGCCTCTTTTTCCTGCCAGTATAAGTACGGACTGTGTGACGTGCCTACTTGGATGCGGTCACTCATATAATCCTCCACCATTCTATCAATGGTGAGAGAATCATATGCAGTGACAGTAGACGACATGTCCGTAATGGTTGTCAGGTCCTTCAGTCCGGACCAGATGTCAGCATCAGCAGTCGCTCCAGACTGCCCTGCATCACCGCCAGCGGGTGGGCTCGGAATTCGGATTTGGGATTTCGAAGAATGCACAGTTCTTTGCTGTGCTGCTTTTGCCAGCTTGAGTCTTTTCATTTTTCTAGCGAGAGGCTGAGTGCTTCCATCCTCATGTGAAGCTGAACCACTAGCCATGAACATAGGCCAGGGCCTCAGCCGTTCCTTGCCACTCCGTGTGGTAAATGGCATATTGGCAAGTTTACGCTTCTCCTCCGACAATTTTATTTTAGGTTTTGGAGTCCTTTTTTTTCTGATATTTGGTGTTTTGGATTTGACATGCTCTGTACTATGACATTGGGCATCGGCCTTGGCAGACGACGTTGCTGGCATTTCATCGTCTCGGCCATGACTAGTGGCAGCAGCTTCAGCACGAGGTGGAAGTGGATCTTGATCTTTCCCTAATTTTGGAACCTCAACTTTTTTGTTCTCCATATTTTATAGGCAGAACTAAAAGGCACCTCAGGTAAACAATGGAGATGGATGGATTGGATACTAGTATACAATTATGGACGGACTGCCACGGTTAGGTGGTATAAAAAAACCACGGTTAGGTGGTATATAATACAATTATGGATGGACGGACTGCCTGCCGAGTTCCGACACAGAGGTAGCCACAGCCGTGAACTACCGCACTGTACACTGGTTGATAAAGAGATAGTAGTATACTCGTAACAACTAGTATGACACTATGACGACGGTATAAAGAATGAAAAAAAAACCACGGTTAGGTGGTATATATTATAATAATAATACAATTATGGATGGACGGACTGCCTGCCGACTGCCGACACAGAGGTAGCCACAGCCGTGAACTACCGCACTGTACACTGGTTGATAAAGAGATAGTAGTATACTCGTAACAACTAGTATGACACTATGACGACGGTATAAAGAATGAAAAAAAAACCACGGTTAGGTGGTATATATTATAATAATAATACAATTATGGATGGACGGACTGCCTGCCGACTGCCGACACAGAGGTAGCCACAGCCGTGAACTACCGCACTGTACACTGGTTGATAAAGAGGTAGTAGTATACTCGTAACAACTAGTATGACACTATGACGACGGTATAAAGAAAGAAAAAAAAATACCACAGTTAGGTGGTATATATTATAATAATAATACAATTATGGATGGACGGACTGCCTGCCGACTGCCGACACAGAGGTAGCCACAGCCGTGAACTACCGCACTGTACACTGGTTGATAAAGAGATAGTAGTATACTCGTAACAACTAGTATGACACTATGACGGTATAAAGAATGAAAAAAAAACCACGGTTAGGTGGTATATATTATAATAATAATACAATTATGGATGGACGGACTGCCTGCCGACTGCCGACACAGAGGTAGCCACAGCCGTGAACTACCGCACTGTACACTGGTTGATAAAGAGATAGTAGTATACTCGTAACAACTAGTATGACACTATGACGACGGTATAAAGAAAGAAAAAAAAATACCACGGTTAGGTGGTATATATTGTAATACAATTATGGATGGACGGACTGCCTGCCGAGTTCCGACTGCCGACACAGAGGTAGCCACAGCCGTGAACTACCGCACTGTACTGTGTCTGCTGCTAATATAGACTGGTTGATAAAGAGATAGTATACAATACATACAACAATATACTACTATACTGGTGGTCAGGCACTGGTCACCACTAGTCACACTGGCAGTGGCACTCCTGCAGCAAAAGTGTGCACTGTTTAATTTTAAATTAATATAATATTATGTACTCCTGGGGGCTCCTGCTATAACAACCTGCAGTGCTCCCCAGTCTCCCCCACAATTATTATAAGCTTTGCCTTTTATACATTGATGTGCAGCACACTGGGCTGAGCTGAGTGCACACAGACTGAGTCACACTGTGTGACTGGCTGCTGCTGTGTATCGTTTTTTTGCAGGCAGAGAACGGATATAGCAGTGAACGGATATATTATATTAAAATAAATAAAAGTTAACTAACAACAACTGCACTGGTCACTGTGGTAAACTCTGTCTGACTCTGCACAATCTCTCTCTCTCTTCTAATCTAATTTCTAATGGAGAGGACGCCAGCCACGTCCTCTCCCTATCAATCTCAATGCACGTGTGAAAATGGCGGCGACGCGCGGCTCCTTATATAGAATCCGAGTCTCGCGAGAATCCGACAGCGTCATGATGACGTTCGGGCGCGCTCGGGTTAACCGAGCAAGGCGGGAGGATCCGAGTCTGCTCGGACCCGTGAAAAAAACATGAAGTTCGTGCGGGTTCGGTTTCAGAGAAACCGAACCCGCTCATCTCTAATTTGAACCTCTTGAATCTGCGGACCTTAAGTGGCTTTCCCTCAAGGTCTTGTTTCTGCTGGCTATTGCCTCTGCTAGATGGGCATCAGATTTGGGTGCCTTGTCTTGTAGGTCCCCCTATCTGATTTTTCACCGTGACCGGGTGGTTCTTTGAACGTGCCCTGGTTATCTGCCTAAGGTGGTGTCTTCTTTACACTTTAACCAGGAGATTGTGTTTCCGGCCTTTGTCTCTCCGGATTTATCGTCCAAAGAGCGGTCTTTGGATGTGGTACGGGCTCTCCGTATCTATTTGAAGAGGACAGTCTCCGTTAGGAAGTCTGATTGTCTCTTTGTACTGTTTGGTTTTCACAAACGTGGCTGGCCTGCTAACAAGCAGACCATGGCCAGATGGATTAGAATGGTGATTGCACGTGCTTATGTTAGAGATGAGCGGGTTCGGTTTCTCTGAATCCGAACCCGCCAGAACTTCATGTTTTTTTTCACGGGTCCGAGCGACTCGGATCTTCCCGCCTTGCTCGGTTAACCCGAGCGCGCCCGAACGTCATCATGACGCAGTCGGATTCTCGCGAGGCTCGGATTCTATCGCGAGACTCGGATTCTATATAAGGAGCCGCGCGTCGCCGCCATTTTCACACGTGCATTGAGATTGATAGGGAGAGGACGTGGCTGGCGTCCTCTCCGTTTAGAATTAGAATAGATTAGAGAGACACTTGATTTACTAATTTTGGGGAGCATTAGGAGTACTCAGTAGTGTACAGTGCAGAGTTTTGCTGATAGTGACCAGTGACCACCACTTTTATTTATAATCCGTTCTCTGCCTGAAAAAAGCGATACACAGCACACAGTGACTCAGTCACATACCATATCTGTGTGCACTGCTCAGGCTCAGGCCAGTGTGCTGCATCATCTATATATATTATATATCTGTCTGACTGCTCAGCTCACACAGCTTATAATTGTGGGGGAGACTGGGGAGCACTACTGCAGTGCCAGTTATAGGTTATAGCAGGAGCCAGGAGTACATAATATTATATTAAAATTAAACAGTGCACACTTTTGCTGCAGGAGTGCCACTGCCAGTGTGACTAGTGACCAGTGACCTGACCACCAGTATATAATATTAGTAGTATACTATCTCTTTATCAACCAGTCTATATTAGCAGCAGACACAGTACAGTGCGGTAGTTCACGGCTGTGGCTACCTCTGTGTCGGCACTCGGCAGCCCGTCCATAATTGTATATACCAGTGACCTAACCGTGTTTTTTTTTTCTTTCTTTATACATACATACTAGTTACGAGTATACTATCTCTTTATCAACCAGTCTATATATTAGCAGCAGACACAGTACAGTGCGGTAGTTCACGGCTGTGGCTACCTCTGTGTCGGCACTCGGCAGCCCGTCCATAATTGTATATACCACCTAACCGTGGTTTTTTTTTCTTTCTTTATACATACATACTAGTTACGAGTATACTATCTCTTTATCAACCAGTCTATATATTAGCAGCAGACACAGTACAGTGCGGTAGTTCACGGCTGTGGCTACCTCTGTGTCGGCACTCGGCAGCCCGTCCATAATTGTATATACCACCTAACCGTGGTTTTTTTTTCTTTCTTTATACATACATACTAGTTACGAGTATACTATCTCTTTATCAACCAGTCTATATATTAGCAGCAGACACAGTACAGTGCGGTAGTTCACGGCTGTGGCTACCTCTGTGTCGGCACTCGGCAGCCCGTCCATAATTGTATATACCACCTAACCGTGTTTTTTTTTTCTTTCTTTATACATACATACTAGTTACGAGTATACTATCTCTTTATCAACCAGTCTATATATTAGCAGCAGACACAGTACAGTGCGGTAGTTCACGGCTGTGGCTACCTCTGTGTCGGCACTCGGCAGCCCGTCCATAATTGTATATACCACCTAACCGTGGTTTTTTTTTCTTTCTTTATACATACATACTAGTTATGAGTATACTATCTCTTTATCAACCAGTCTATATATTAGCAGCAGACACAGTACAGTGCGGTAGTTCACGGCTGTGGCTACCTCTGTGTCGGCACTCGGCAGCCCGTCCATAATTGTATATACCACCTAACCGTGGTTTTTTTTTTCTTTCTTTATACATACATACTAGTTACGAGTATACTATCTCTTTATCAACCAGTCTATATATTAGCAGCAGACACAGTACAGTGCGGTAGTTCACGGCTGTGGCTACCTCTGTGTCGGCACTCGGCAGCCCGTCCATAATTGTATATACCACCTAACCGTGGTTTTTTTTTCTTTCTTTATACATACATACTAGTTACGAGTATACTATCTCTTTATCAACCAGTCTATATATTAGCAGCAGACACAGTACAGTGCGGTAGTTCACGGCTGTGGCTACCTCTGTGTCGGCACTCGGCAGCCCGTCCATAATTGTATATACCACCTAACCGTGGTTTTTTTTTCTTTCTTTATACATACATACTAGTTACGAGTATACTATCTCTTTATCAACCAGTCTATATATTAGCAGCAGACACAGTACAGTGCGGTAGTTCACGGCTGTGGCTACCTCTGTGTCGGCACTCGGCAGCCCGTCCATAATTGTATATACCACCTAACTGTGGTTTTTTTTCTTTCTTTATACATACATACTAGTTACGAGTATACTATCTCTTTATCAACCAGTCTATATATTAGCAGCAGACACAGTACAGTGCGGTAGTTCACGGCTGTGGCTACCTCTGTGTCGGCACTCGGCAGCCCGTCCATAATTGTATACTAGTATCCAATCCATCCATCTCCATTGTTTACCTGAGGTGCCTTTTAGTTGTGCCTATTAAAATATGGAGAACAAAAATGTTGAGGTTCCAAAATTAGGGAAAGATCAAGATCCACTTCCACCTCGTGCTGAAGCTGCTGCCACTAGTCATGGCCGAGACGATGAAATGCCAGCAACGTCGTCTGCCAAGGCCGATGCCCAATGGCATAGTACAGAGCATGTCAAAACCAAAACACCAAATATCAGTAAAAAAAGGACTCCAAAACCTAAAATAAAATTGTCGGAGGAGAAGCGTAAACTTGCCAATATGCCATTTACCACACGGAGTGGCAAGGAACGGCTGAGGCCCTGGCCTATGTTCATGGCTAGTGGTTCAGCTTCACATGAGGATGGAAGCACTCAGCCTCTCGCTAGAAAACTGAAAAGACTCAAGCTGGCAAAAGCACCGCAAAGAACTGTGCGTTCTTCGAAATCCCAAATCCACAAGGAGAGTCCAATTGTGTCGGTTGCGATGCCTGACCTTCCCAACACTGGACGTGAAGAGCATGCGCCTTCCACCATTTGCACGCCCCCTGCAAGTGCTGGAAGGAGCACCCGCAGTCCAGTTCCTGATAGTCAGATTGAAGATGTCAGTGTTGAAGTAACAAGGATTCACGGGTGGTCAATCTGTTGAAATCAGAGCACTACATTTTGGCCACCGTGCTCGATCCTAGATTTAAAGCCTACCTTGGATCTCTCTTTCCGGCAGACACAGGTCTGCTGGGGTTGAAAGACCTGCTGGTGACAAAATTGTCAAGTCAAGCGGAACGCGACCTGTCAACATCTCCTCCTTCACATTCTCCCGCAACTGGGGGTGCGAGGAAAAGGCTCAGAATTCCGAGCCCACCCGCTGGCGGTGATGCAGGGCAGTCTGGAGCGACTGCTGATGCTGACATCTGGTCCGGACTGAAGGACCTGACAACGATTACGGACATGTCGTCTACTGTCACTGCATATGATTCTCTCAACATTGATAGAATGGTGGAGGATTATATGAGTGACCGCATCCAAGTAGGCACATCACACAGTCCGTACTTATACTGGCAGGAAAAAGAGGCAATTTGGAGGCCCTTGCACAAACTGGCTTTATTCTACCTAAGTTGCCCTCCCACAAGTGTGTACTCCGAAAGAGTGTTTAGTGCCGCCGCTCACCTTGTCAGCAATCGGCGTACGAGGTTACATCCAGAAAATGTGGAGAAGATGATGTTCATTAAAATGAATTATAATCAATTCCTCCGCGGAGACATTGACCAGCAGCAATTGCCTCCACAAAGTACACAGGGAGCTGAGATGGTGGATTCCAGTGGGGACGAATTGATAATCTGTGAGGAGGGGGATGTACACGGTGATGTATCGGAGGGTGAAGATGAGGTGGACATCTTGCCTCTGTAGAGCCAGTTTGTGCAAGGAGAGATTAATTGCTTCTTTTTTGGGGGGGGTCCAAACCAACCCGTCATGTCAGTCACAGTCGTGTGGCAGACCCTGTCACTGAAATGATGGGTTGGTTAAAGTGTGCATGTCCTGTTTTGTTTATACAACATAAGGGTGGGTGGGAGGGCCCAAGGACAATTCCATCTTGCACCTCTTTTTTCTTTTCTTTTTCTTTGCATCATGTGCTGATTGGGGAGGGTTTTTTGGAAGGGACATCCTGCGTGACACTGCAGTGCCACTCCTAGATGGGCCCGGTGTTTGTGTCGGCCACTAGGGTCGCTAATCTTACTCACACAGTCAGCTACCTCATTGCGCCTCTTTTTTTCTTTGCGTCATGTGCTGTTTGGGGAGGGTTTTTTGGAAGGGACATCCTGCGTGACACTGCAGTGCAACTCCTAGATGGGCCCGGTGTTTGTGTCGGCCACTAGGGTCGCTAATCTTACTCACACAGTCAGCTACCTCATTGCGCCTCTTTTTTTCTTTGCGTCATGTGCTGTTTGGGGAGGGTTTTTTGGAAGGGACATCCTGCGTGACACTGCAGTGCCACTCCTAGATGTGCCCGGTGTTTGTGTCGGCCACTAGGGTCGCTAATCTTACTCACACAGCTACCTCATTGCGCCTCTTTTTTTCTTTGCGTCATGTGCTGTTTGGGGAGGGTTTTTTGGAAGGGCCATCCTGCGTGACACTGCAGTGCCACTCCTAGATGGGCCCGGTGTTTGTGTCGGCCACTAGGGTCGCTAATCTTACTCACACAGCTACCTCATTGCGCCTCTTTTTTTCTTTGCGTCATGTGCTGTTTGGGGAGGGTTTTTTGGAAGGGACATCCTGCGTGACACTGCAGTGCCACTCCTAGATGGGCCCGGTGTTTGTGTCGGCCACTAGGGTCGCTAATCTTACTCACACAGTCAGCTACCTCATTGCGCCTCTTTTTTTCTTTGCGTCATGTGCTGTTTGGGGAGGGTTTTTTGGAAGGGCCATCCTGCGTGACACTGCAGTGCCACTCCTAGATGGGCCCGGTGTTTGTGTCGGCCACTAGGGTCGCTAATCTTACTCACACAGCTACCTCATTGCGCCTCTTTTTTTCTTTGCGTCATGTGCTGTTTGGGGAGGGTTTTTTGGAAGGGCCATCCTGCGTGACACTGCAGTGCCACTCCTAGATGGGCCCGGTGTTTGTGTCGGCCACTAGGGTCGCTAATCTTACTCACACAGCTACCTCATTGCGCCTCTTTTTTTCTTTGCGTCATGTGCTGTTTGGGGAGGGTTTTTTGGAAGGGACATCCTGTGTGACACTGCAGTGCCACTCCTAGATGGGCCCGGTGTTTGTGTCGGCCACTAGGGTCGCTTATCTTACTCACACAGCGACCTCGGTGCAAATTTTAGGACTAAAAATAATATTGTGAGGTGTGAGGTATTCAGAATAGACTGAAAATCAGTGTAAATTATGGTTTTTGAGGTTAATAATACTTTGGGATCAAAATGACCCCCAAATTCTATGATTTAAGCTGTTTTTTAGTGTTTTTGGAAAAAAACACCCGAATCCAAAACACACCCGAATCCGACAAAAAAAATTCGGTGAGGTTTTGCCAAAACGCGTTCGAACCCAAAACACGGCCGCAGAACCGAACCCAAAACCAAAACACAAAACCCGAAAAATTTCAGGCGCTCATCTCTAGCTTATGTACAGGCTGGCCTCCCAGCTCCTGCTACCATCAAAGCCCATTCTGCTCTGTTTGTGGACCTTCTTGGGCGGCCTGCCGTGGTGCGACCCTTGAACAATTGTGCAAGGCGGCTACGTGGTCCTCAGTGAACACGTTCATACGGTTCTATGCCTTCGATACTTCCACCTCCCAGGATGCTTCCTTTGGACGCCGGGTTCTTGTGCCCGCTACAGTGCTTCCCCTCCCATAAGGAACTGCTTTAAGACATCCCCGTTGTTTGATGGGGAGGCCTGGAGCTGCAGCTCCATCCATCCCATTATTAATCCACCCTGGGCACAGGTACTGTAGCTATGTGACTGATCAGCAAAAACTGCATTTGATTTTGCAGGTGAAGACACATCAATTATAGTAAAGCATCTTGTGGTTCACCCCGTACCTATTCCTACCAGGGGATTTGGTTAGCATACTGGTGTTGTGGATGTCAGTCGTCAGAATACCGATACTGGAGTCCTGACACTGGTCACAAAACCGACACCAGGATACCGACATTGATGACAATGATGGTGACGGAATCCTGACTGTTGGCATCCCGATCATAACAATGACGGTGAGGGGCAAGGTAAGGCTACGGATGGGGTGGGGGGAAGGGATGCTTAGGTTTAAGCACTAAAGGGGGTTAGGGTTAGGCACTAAGGAGGAAGGGTTAGGCATTAATGGAAGGAGGGTTTGGCTGTGGAGTGGGAGGGTTAGGGATAGGTACTAAGCAGGGAGAGTTAGGGTTAGAGGGGTAGAGGGGGAGGGTTACTTACCAGGTGTTGGTATTCTGACCACAGGCATCTCAAGTGCCGGAATTATGATGCCATCCCCCTACCAGGGCCAGAACAGGGCTCTATGCCTTATGCCGACCACACTGGCTAAACGTGTGATGCCATGACATGCCACCTACGGAGAGTGGCCTAGAGCTCTAGACAGAGCATCCTAAGAATGCTCTGGGCAGCTTCACAAGCTGCAAGATGCCTGCCCAGAGCATTCCTTGGATGCTCCAGGAAGCTTAGCAGCAGTGCTAGATGGCACCCTTCAGGCCACATGCAGGTGCCATGGGGTATCGATGGTGCCAACCGCAGAGCCATGCACCCTGTGTAATGCCACCACTAGTAAACCAATAGTTTTGAACTTAATTAATACACTTGTGCCAGGAGTAATCGGCCCCACTGCCTAGAGCCCAGTGTGCTGAGACACTGCGCCAGGGGTCAGCACCCGAGGCCCCACCGCCTAGAGTCCAGTGTGCCAAGACACTGCGCCAGGGGTCAGCGCCCGCGACCCCACTGCTTGGAGCTCAGTGTGTCGAGACACTGCGCCAAGGGTCAGCGCCCAAGGCCCCAATGCCTGGAGCCCAGTGTGCTGAGACACTGCGGCAAGGGTCAGCGCCCGCGACCCCAACGCCTAGAGCCCAGTGTGCCGAGACACTGCTCCAAGGGTCAGCGCCAGTGACCCCAGCGCCTGGAGCCCAGTGTGTCGAGACTCTGCGCCAGGGTTCTGCGCCCGCGGCCCCACCGCCTGGAGCCCAGTGTGCCGAGACACTGCGCCAGGGGTCAGCGTCAGTGGCCCCAGCACCTGGAGTCCAGTGTGCCAAGACACTGCGCCAGGGGTCAGCGCCCGCGACCCCACCGCTTGGAGCTCAGTGTGTCGAGACACTGCGCCGAGGGTCAGCGCCCAAGGCCCCAATGCATGGAGCCCAGTGTGCCGAGACACTGCGGCAAGGGTCAGCGCCCGTGACCCCAACACCTAGAGCCCAGTGTGCCGAGACACTGCTCCAAGGGTCAGCGCCAGTGGCCCCAGCGCCTGGAGCCCAGTGTGTTGAGACTCTGCGCCAGGGTTCTGCGCCCGCAGCCCCACCGCCTGGAGCCCAGTGTGCCAAGACACTGTGCCAGGGGTCAGCGTCAGTGGCCCCAGCACCTGGAGCCCAGTGTGTCTAGACACTGCGCCAGGGTTCAATGCCCGTGACCCCACCGCCTGGAGCCCAGTGTGCCGAGACACTGCGCCAGGGGTCAGCGCCCGCGGCTCCACCGCCTAGAGCCCAGTGTGCCGAGACATTGCACCAGGGGTCAGCGCCTGAGGCCCCACCACCTAGAGCCCAGTGTGCCGAGACACTGAGCCAGGGGTCAGCGCCCGAGGCCCCACCACCTAGAGCCTAGTGTGCCGAGACACTGCATCAGGGGTCAGTATCCACGGCCCAAACCTAGAGCCCAGGGTGCCAAGACACTGCGGCAAGGTTCAGCGCCCGCGACCCCAACGCCTAGAGCCCAGTGTGCCGAGACACTGCTCCAAGGGTCAGCGCTAGTGGCCCCAGCGCCTGGAGCCCAGTGTGTCGAGACTCTGCGCCAGGGTTCTGCGCCCGCGGCCCCACCACCTGGAGCCCAGTGTGCCGAGACACTGAGCCAGAGATCAGCGCCCGTGGCCCCACCGCCTAGAGCCGAGTGTGCCGAGACACTGCGCCAGGGGTCAGCGCCCGAGGCTCCACCACCTAGAGCCCAGTGTGCCGAGACACTGAGCCAGGGGTCAGCGCCTGCGACCTCAATGCCTGGAGTCCAGTGTGCCAAGACACTGCATCAGGGGTCAGCATCCACGGCCCAAACCTAGAGCCCAGTGTGCCGAGACACTGCGCCAGGGGTCAGCGCCCGAGGCCCAACCACCTAGAGCCCAGTGTGCCGAGACACTGCGGCAGGGGTCAGCACTCGCGGCCCAACGCCTAGAGCCCAGTGTGCCGAGACACTGCACCAGGGGTCAGCGCCCGCAACCTCAACGCCTGGAGCCCAGTGTGCCGAGACACTGCGCCAAGTATCAGCGCCAGTGGCACCAGCGCCTGGAGCCCAGTGTGTCGAGACACTGTGTCAGGGGTCAGCACCCGTGGCCCCACCACCTGGAGCCCAGTGTGCCGAGACACTGCACCAGGGTTCAGCACCCCTGGCACCACCGCATGGAGCCCAGTGTACCGAGACACTGTGCCAGGCATCAGTGCCCATGGCCCCACCGCCTAGAGCCCAGTGTGCCCAGACACTGCACCAGGGGTCAGCGCCCGAGGCCCAACCACCTAGAGCCCAGTGTGCCGAGACACTGTGGCAGGGGTCAGCACTCGCGGCCCAACGCCTAGAGCCCAGTGTGCCGAGACACTGCACCAGGGGTCAGCGCCCGCAACCTCAACGCCTGGAGCCCAGTGCGCCGAGACACTGCATCAGGGGTCAGCATCCACGGCCCAGACCTAGAGTTCAGTGTGCTGAGACACTGTGGCAGGGGTCAGCGCCCGCGACCGCAACGCCTAGAGCCCAGTGTGCCGAGACACTACCCCAGGGGTCAGCGCCTGTGACCTCAACGCCTGGAGCCCTATGTGCCGAGACACTGCATCAGGAGTCAGCATCCATGGCCCAAACATAGAGCCCAGTGTGCCGAGACACAGCGGCAGGGGTCAGCGTCCGCGACCCCAGAGCCCAGTGTGTACATTATGCCACACAGTACCCCAATTCACATTATGAAATATAGTGCTCCCCGTTCATTTTGTGCCTCATTACAGTGCCCCGGTTCATATTATATAACATTAAAATGCCCTCCTGTTCATTTTATACTACACTACAATGAGCAGGTCCAGGGGCCTGCCTAGATATATTGCATGCCCAAAGGAAAAAGTCTGAAAGGACCCCTATGTACCACCCAATGGCGCAAAATGTATATAACACATGTAACTTTGACAGGGATGGTGGGCCACTCTCAGCTCTGGGCCCCATAGCAGCTGCACTGCTACCCTCTTGTCTATGTGGAATGTGGATACATAAGGTAGGGTGTAATAAACACACATGAGATATTTTATGTAGAGACCATGGGGTCTATTCATGTACAAATGCAATGTTTTGGTCTAACTTATCACCAAGCATCGCATTCGTATGTGCAGGTTTTTAACTTATCTTTACCGCAATTCATTAATCCCTTCCTGAACTCTGTCACGTAGTGCTAAACTGGCCGTCCACGATGTCCTCTTCTCTGCTTCTGCCGTGCCTACTACGCCGATCTGCCTCTGGCGCATGCGCACCTCATGCTTGGCGAGCTGCCCGTCAAGTGGTTGCTAAGGAGATTCCTCACAAGCCGGAAGCAGTGCGAGCTGGGTAAAAGGGCCGGAGCTTGCGGGACGGAGCGGCTAGTACCGAAGCAGTGGAAAGAACAGGCTTAGCGTCCCGGCAGGTAGATACTACGCCAAGCTGCACAGAGAGAAGAGAAGCGGAAAGCTGAGCTTTCCGCTTCTACATGAATTGCAGATACCATACAAGTGTATGGTACTGCGATTCCAGCACAGAGCAGGGATACCGCTGGAGAAGTAATAACGTTCTCCGCGGTAACCCGCTCTGTGAATTGCAGTAAGCAGAGAAAAGCCCTGTTTAACGCAAAACAGGGCTTTTCTCTGCTGCATGAATAGACCCCCATGTGAGAAGTTAAGTAAAGGTAATTACCACGAAGATATTGGGAAGAGGTATGTGACACAGGGTGGACAGTGTTACATTTTCTGCAATTGAAGTAAACAAATTATTTCAACATTGCTGTATTAGATAAAATGCTCCATGAATAAAGCATTTTCTGAATGCTTAAGTACTGGTAACACCATCTAAGTATACCGCATTGATCCTTGATAAAACTCCCAATTGGGAGTATTATTTATTAGCGAGAACACAAGGGCATTTAATTGTGGTATACCTGACTTCTCATTTCTACACTCCTCTGTTCTATACCTTTTTGAAGATGTACAGTGATTATAAGCTCTATGGAGAGCGAAATGACTGCATAGGAATAGAGAGAGTTAAACCTCCTGTGAGGGGTGGACCTAGCTGTGAGGAAAGTACAGCCCATGGTGAGAGGGGAGGGTCAATATATATAGGGAATGCTAGGCCAGCTTGGTCTCTCTTGCTGCTGAATTGCCTTGGTGAGTGCTGCATAGCAGAGTCTCCACATATTTAGCCTTGTTTGCTCTAGCTTCGTTTATTAAAGCCACTTCCCTTCAAAGTTATCCTCTGTCTGTGATGGCCGCATCTCGCCCTCGCCGTGCCGCCGGGACCCCAGCCCGTTACCGCTCATCAGGCGGTGGGTCTGGGCCCGAGGACGGGCTGGCTGGCACTGTTGACAGGTTCCCGTCTTCTGGGGCCTACGCGGGAGCTGGTGTGGATGGGGCGCGGCGGACCCGGTCCTCATTGCCGCTGGGTTCCGGGCCAGTCTTGCCGGCCGGGCGCGGGCGGTGGGGAGGGCTGGGGACACAGGCAGGACGCCCGGAGGTGGACGGGCATCGGCCCTCACCTCCGGGTGCAGTGTTGGCGGCTTCGGTGCTGCGTTCGGGCGCCCGCGGGCGCGCGCATGCGCGCCGAGGTGGGCGGCCGACGGAGGCTGCCGTTTCGTCCCCCTTCTTTCCCCTTGTCGCGGCCGCGAGGCGGTGCCAGGCGAGGGGGGCAGAGCGGGCGGGCGGCGGTGGCAAGTCGGACGAGGCCTGTCGCGGGGTCTTGTCCGGCAGTTCTCCCTGCAGGCACTGACGGAGGGTTAGTGGCGGGAAGCGGCGGGCCGCGCGTGCAGGGTGCGCGCACGCCCGCACTCTCCACAGGTGGTGCCATTCGCGCACGTGTGCGCGCAGCAGGTGTCCTTGTCTCCCCTGCTGCCTCCCTTGCAGCCGGAGTCCGGTGGGGAGCGGCGGCGGGGGGGCGCAGCAGAAGCAAGCAGGGCAGCGGGGAGTCCCGCCACGGCGCCCTCCCAGCGGGCGGAGGGAGCTCCGGCCTGCGGGTGGAGGGCGCGCGCGGGGGGTCAGACAGTGGAAGCAGCGCTGGCAACGAAAGGCAGGCACTGGGGGGGAGCAGTGACTGGTGGGGGGGACCGGGCAGCTGGTGGTCAGGGGCGCAGCAGGTTCCCCATCGGGCCAGTCTGGGCTTCGAGCATCGGGCCCCCTGTTGGCGCCTGTTGGGCGACGGGCAGGGAGGCGCGCGCCGGCATCTGCGGGGGCTCCCGCGGGTGCCGGCAGTGAGTTTTGGGGTGGTCAGGACCCCTCCGGAGAGTTGGCATCGGCTCTGTCAATGGTGGTGGCGGCATTGGGTCCGCTGGCCGCTGCCGCATCCCCGGGGGTGGCAAGGCGTTCCGGCACGCACGCAGTAGCAAGCGGGTCCGGTGCGCGGCCGGAGTCGGCGGCGCAGCGAGTTGCTCGCGCTTGCCGCAAGCTGGGGGCGGCCGCGGCGCAGCTAGGTCGTCGTTCCGTGCGGGACGAGCAAGGGCGCGAAGTGGGGACGCCTTCGCCCCGGGGTGCTAGGCATGCGCCTCGATTGGTTTCTGGGTCATTTGCTCTGTCTTATTCTTCAGGTGATCGCGGCGAAGTTGAGATGGTGGGGAGCGAGGAAGAGGATGTCGCATTTGCCACACCGGAGGATTCCCTGTCCGAGCAGTCGACAGCATCAGGTGAGGTTGAGCAGTCGGTGTCGGGCTCCAGCACGCGCTCTAGTTCTCGCAGCTCTTCCTCTTCTTCTTCCCTGTCGTCGCCGGCGTCCGAAGTCAGTAGCACGACTAGGGCGACAAAATACGCCAAGAGGGCGGCGGGGCAGCAGCAGAGGCGGAAGAGACGTAAGCGGCTTAGCGAGGACGCTCGCAGGGCCAAGAAGCGCCGTGATTTGCCTGGGGTAGTCCACTGCGATTACACTGCCATGATGCGGGGACTGCGGGATAGCTGCTGTAGGAAAATCTGCAGGGGCGATTACGTTGATATGTTCGTCTTGACGAAGGACGCAAAGAAGGACTATAAGTCAGCGTCAGCGAAGAAGGGCATCGGGACCGAGGCTTTCCGTACCTTCGACAACTGGCTGGCCGGTTTTTGCGTCTTCGCGGCTTGTTACCTAGAAGATAGGCCTGACGAACATATGAACGTCATTAGATACCTGCATTTAATACACGATATGCAGCGCACATCATCAGGCATCGAATGGCGGATGTATGACGAGAAATTCCAGGAAAAACAGGACTGCTTGCAGGTGATTGACTTTGGTTGCAAGGACGTGGAAGTCTGGCTCCAGGTCACCCGGGCTTCTCAACCCGCTAGGGAGCCCCGGAATCCGGGGGCGGACGGGCACCGTGCACGGCCGTCCGCCCAAGGGACCGGTGCGGACGGCGGATCGGGCAAGACAGGTAGGTTGGCCGTCCGTGGGGGGGGGGGGCAGGCCGCCACAAAAGGGAAGTGCTTTGCATTTAACAATGCGTCCTGTTCCTTCGGCAAGCAGTGTCGGTTTCGACATTTGTGCTTGCAATGTGGCGGCGCCCACCCAGCCTCTACCTGTTTTAAAGGCAGTCGCCAGGGTGCGCGGGGTAAGCAAAGTTACCCAAGACCGGGCGCGAGCGGGAGCGCTCCGCAGGGCACCAACGCCAATTAATTTGGATACAATGGCCAAGTGGTTGGATTGGTATCCAAATAAGGCGGACGCTCAGTTTTTGTTTCACGGTTTTCAGTTTGGTTTTCGCTTGCCTGTTGCGAGCAAGGTTTCGGTGCGGGAGAAAGTGGATAAGGAGGTACGGCTGGGTAGGATGGAGGGACCGTTTAGCTCACCCCCGGTGGATGACTTGGTCATCTCCCCAGTGGGGGTAGTTCCAGAGAAGACTCCAGGTGCTTTTAGGCTCATTCAGCATCTTTCTTACCCGTTGGGGTCGTCGGTCAACGACGCGATACCGCCGGCTCATTGCTCGGTGGTGTATCAGTCGTTTGACGAGGCGCTAGAGTTGGTCCGTAGTTACGCCCCTGGGGCCCTGATGGCTAAGATCGATGTGGAATCCGCGCTTCGGTTGCTGCCGTTGCATCCGGACTCATTCCGTTTTATGGGTTTTCAGATTGAAGCGGAGTATTTCATCGACAAATGTTTGCCGATGGGATGTTCCGTTTCCTGCTCGTTTTTCGAACGGTTTAGCACATTCTTACATTGGTGCGTGGAGTCTTCATCAGGGGGTCACGGAGTCGCCCATTACCTCGATGACTTCCTGTGCGTGGGTCTGGTGAATTCGCCACGCTGCGGCGACTTGCTGTTCAGCATCCGAGCCCTGTTTTTGCACTTTGGCGTTCCTGTGGCCGAGGATAAAACGGAGGGGCCGGTCTCCTGTTTGTCATTCTTGGGGATAGAAATCGACACGGTGGCAGGATCGTGTCGACTGCCTCAGGACAAGGTTGCGAAGCTCCGCGAGGCTATCTGCCGGTTCGTAAGGTCGCGCAAAGTCACGCTGCGGCAGGCGCAGTCCTTGCTGGGCCTTTTGAACTTTGCTTGTCAGGTAATCCCGATGGGCAGGGTTTTCTGCCGGAAGCTGGAGAGGGCGACTGCGGGGTGTGCCAGGCCGCATCATTTCATACGCTTGTCCTCCGAGATTAAGAGGGATTTGGCCGTATGGGCCTCGTTCCTGGGGGACTTCAACGGGGTGTGTATCTGGCAGGCCCCAACAGTCGACAGCGCTGGGCTGCAGCTGTTTACCGACGCCGCGGGTTCCTCTGGGTTCGGTTGCTACCTTGAGGGATCTTGGTGCGCGGCCTTGTGGCCGGCGGAATGGCATCGCGAGGGTTTAACTAAGGACCTTTTGCTGCTGGAGCTTTTCCCCATTATGGTGGCGCTGGAGGTTTGGGGTGATCGTCTGGCTCATTGCAGCATCTTGTTTAGATGTGACAATCTGGGCGTGGTGCATGCGATAAATAACCAGAGGGCGAAGTCGCTGGTGGTCCTGAGGGTGCTGGGGCAGTTGCTGCTGACATGCATGCATAGGAATGTGTGGTTCCGCGCCCAGTATGTGCCTGGTCTGGAGAACGGAATTGCCGACGCGTTGTCACGAGGTCAGTGGGAGAGGTTTTGTTTGTTGGCACCCGAGGCCGATGAGCAAGGGTTTCAATGTCCCGGTTATGTCTGGCAGGTGATCGGACCGGACTGGAGGGTCTAGCGATGCGGTCAGTCGCTCCGAACACGCTCAAGGCTTACGGACAAGCTTGGAGCGAGTGGGAGGAGTTTGTCCGAGGACGAAGTCAACAAGGTAAGAGCGAGCATCGGATGATGCTTTCTTTTATTTGGCAGCTGTTTGTTACGGGTAGGTCCAGAGCGGTGGTATCCCGGTACTTAGCTGGTATTTCGTTCTTTAACAGAATTAAGGGTGTCCCTGACGTGACAAAGAGCGGGATTCTGCTTAAGGCGATGAAGGGGTGGGCACGCGTGGCGCCAACGCCGCCTGATAGGAGGCGGCCCATCGATGCGGCCTTGCTACCGGCTGTCATCATGGCGGTTGGCAGTATCGCGTCGTCTATTTTTGAATCGCTGCTGTTCCGTTTGGCGTTCTCCATGGCTTACCACGGTGCCTTTCGGGTTTCGGAGCTGGTGGCGCCATCTAAGCGAGCGGATTCGCGCATGCTTCTCGAGGACGTGGTGGTGGGTGAGAGGTCCTTGCTGTGCAGATTGCGTCGCTCTAAGACGGACCAAGTAGGTAGAGGTCGATGGGTCACCTTGGTTTCGGCGCTGGAGGAGAGCATTTGCCCGGTGAGGTTGGCAGTAAAATATGCGGCAGTGCGGCCCGATGGTCGGGGGTCGTGGTAGCTGCATTATGACGGTCTGCCAGTGACGAAATATCAGTTTCGTTGGATGCTGGGTCGCTGTCTGGCGAGCTTGGGCCTTCCACCCGCTGCTTTCGGGACGCATTCCTTCCGCATCGGGGCTGCGACGTCGGCTGCGTCAGCAGGGTTTTCCGTGGCTGAAATCCAGGTGGTGGGGCGATGGAAGTCGTCGAGTTACAGACGATATATTCGCCCCGTTGTATGATTTGTTTGCTTGAATATGATTTTGTTTATTTGTAGTTGTATAAGTCCTGTTGTAAAGTTCAGTACGTCCTTGTGTGGTGTATCTGTTTGTCTCCCCTGTTTATCCTACTCAGGGATTAGCCACTCGCCGCTGCTGGCAGCGGGTTCTGGAGTTCTTTTGCGATTTTTTGCCTGACTTGACGGACTGAATTCTAATCTACAATTCGGCTGATCAGTTCTAATCAAAGTCCCTCAGCAGGTGTCACTGACCTGGTTTGGGAGTGTTGTGGACTCGGGGCTTCTTCCGATGACCGGGAAGGGGAACCGCTACTGGGTCGCAGTAGAGATGGCCGGATGTAGGTCTTCCTCATGCAGGATTAAGACGGCAAGCAGGAAGCACAGAGGAATTCTTGAAGGTCTCCTGAAAGACAAGACTTGTAGAAATACTGAAGGCTGAGGTACTGAGATATTGAAGGCACTGTGGTGTTGGAGACACTGTGGTGTTGGAGGCACTGAGGTGCTGGGAGTACAGGGAGTGCTGGGAGGCACTCGGAGGCATGAGGGTGCTTGGAGGCACGAGGTGCTTGGAGGCACGAGGTAATTGGAGGCACGAGGTAATTGGAGGCACGGAGGTGCTTGGAGGCACGGAGGTGTTTGGAGGCACGAGGTGTTTAGAGGCACGGAGGTGCTTAGAGGCACGGAGGTGCTTGGAGGCACGAGGTGCTTGGAGGCAGGGAGGTGCTTGGAGGCAGGGAGGTGCTTGGAGGCACGAGGTAATTGGAGGCACAGAGGTGCTTGGAGGCACATAGGTGTTTGGAGGCACCAAGGTGTTTGGAGGCACGAGGTGCTTGGAGGTACGGAGGTATTTGGAGACACCAAGGTGTTTGGAGGCACAAGGTGCTTGGAGGCACGGAGGTACTTGGAGGTACTTGGAGGCACGGAGGTACTTGGAGGCACGGTGGTACTTGGAGGCACGGAGGTACTTGGAGGCACAGAGGTACTTGGAGGCACGGGGTGCTTGGAGGCATGGAGGTACTTGGAGGCACGGGGTGCTTGGAGGCACGGAGGTACTTGGAGGCACGGGGTGCTTGGAGGCACGGAGGTACTTGGAGGCACGGGGTGCTTGGAGGCACGGAGGTACTTGGAGGCACGGGGTGCTTGGAGGCACGGGGTGCTTGGAGGCACGGAGGTACTTGGAGGCACAGAGGTACTTGGAGGTACAGGATGCTTGGAGGCACAGGATGCTTGGAGGAACAGGAGATCACAGGGACGAGGGAGCTCTGGAATCACAGCTTCCGCAGGAGAAACGAAGATACTCAGGCACCGGATCTCTGCCTGGTGTCTGGTTTTAAATCCCCCGCCCTAGCCTGATTGGCGGAGCAGGCAGGTGACGTCAGACCTGCTCCGCCTCCTTGCCCTCGCTCATGATGGCGGCGTCCTTGCTTCCGGGAAGCCGCCGGAGGGACGCGCCGACCCGCCGCCGAAGACCGCCAGGAGAAGAGAGGTGCCGGGCAGACCAGGCCACCCGCAGGGACAAGCGCGGTCGCCGCTGCCCGAGGTGCGTGACAGCAGGTTTTTACGCTTTCACCTCCAGCTGAGTTCTTACATGTTTTTCCCATTTTATACCCCCCCCCCCATTTATTTTCTTATTTTATTTTGATTTTTCCCATTGTGTGTTTATGTTTTGCTTCAATTGGCTGGAAGCTTGTGCAGATCGGCTAGGCCGTTACTTCTGCAAGACACGAAAATCCATTTTTTCTTTTGGCAGATCCTTCAGGTTAATGCATTTAATAAATTCTGCTTTAGATTCTTATTAACCAAATTTTTACCCCTTTTCTTCTCTTCAGGTTGGGTAGACGATGATTTGGCAGTCTGGGTGGTTGGCCACTCTTATGTGTACTGGGCAGCCAGGTTTTTGGCCTCGGAGGGGGCGCAGGTGTTTCCTAGGGCTCATGGCGTTCGTTGGCTTGGTTGGCGGGGGATGATGTGGAAAGTTCTGAAGAGTAGATTAGTCAGTCAGGTCAGCGAGCATGGAGTCCCTAGGGTGCTGGTTGTCCATTTAGGTGGCAACGACCTGGGGAAGAGGACATCTTTGGAGCTGCGGTGGGCCATTGTGAAGGATCTGGCCAGTGTGGCCGCAGCATGGACCAATTGTGTCTTGGTGTTCTCTATGATGGTGCCAAGATTGAGTTGGCGAAGTGTGGCGGATGGTCGCCTGATTGATGAAGCCAGGCAGAAGGTGAATGGGGCGGTGGCGAAGTGGGTGTTGTCCCACGGAGGCAAAGTGGTTCGCCACCCTAGGATTCGGTTTCGAGACGGTCACCTTTTTCGGCCTGATGGTGTGCATCTGTCCAATGAGGGGATGATGCTTTTCCTGGAGGAACTGTTTCTCGTGTTGCAGGAGTTAGGTTGAGGTTATGGTGGCGGTGCGAAGACTCTGCGGAGGAGTCTTTCGCTGTTGGCGGAAAAGAACGGCAGGTTGTAGTTTGTCTTGTTAGTTGTAGTGATTTACAGTTTGGTGTGGTTTAGGTGCACTCACCTCCATTGACTTTTAAGGCCGCTCGACCACCCGTCCGGGGTCAGTGGCATCTCCCATCCGGGTGGGTAGTCACCGTGGGGGTATGAGTCGGGCACCTATTACCTATTTTATAGTTTGTGTTTAAATTAGGATAGTTTTGAATTTTAATGTTTTAAGGTTAGCGTCAGTTGAATAGAGCCATTCTTTTTTCTGCCACCATATGCCTGCTGAATCGGCATGTTAACTAAAATTTTCAATTTACAGGTTTGCTAATGGTTAGGGTACAATAAATAGCTAACAATTTTCTGCCAAATTCAAGTCTCCGTGTCATTATTTCTTGGTATTAAAGGTACTGAATGCTTTACTTTTGAATAAGGGGTCCACACATTATCATTAGAAGGTTTATGGGACGGGGACTGATGTTAATGACTAAATTTCTGTAAAGCACTAGGCAATATGTGTGTGCTATGTAAATATTAATAGATATATACTGTAGTTCAACGAAAATTCTCAACTTATATTAAGCCACACTCCCCTTACGGCCACTTTCAAATATTTAGAGGGATATTTATCAAAGCTTGGACCAACTATAAACATACATAAGTAATTTGAAATACAAGCAAGCAACCAAATTCTTCAACCAACCACGTTGCTAACTTTAAATCGAGAATAAAGACCATGGCCCTCATTCCGAGTTGTTCGCTCGCAAGCTGCTTTTAGCAGCTTTGCACACGCTAAGCCGCCGCCTACTGGGAGTGAATCTTAGCTTATCAAAATTGCGAACGAAAGATTAGCAAAATTGCGAATAGACACTTCTTAGCAGTTTCTGAGTAGCTCCACACTTACTCGGCAACTGCGATCAGATCAGTTCAGTCAGTTTAGTTCCTGGTTTGACGTCACAAACACTCCCAGCGTTCGGCCAGACACTCCTCCGTTTCTCCAGCCACTCCCGCGTTTTTCCCAGAAACTGTAGCGTTTTTTCGCACACACCCATAAAACGGCCAGTTTCCGCCCAGAAACACCCACTTCCTGTCAATCACATTACGATCACCAGAACGGAGAAAAAACCTCGTAATGCTGTGAGTAAAATACCTAACTGCATAGCAAATTTACTTGGCGCAGTCGCACTGCGGACATTGCGCATGCGCATTAGCGACTAATCGCTCCGTTGCGAGAAAAATATAACGAGCGAACAACTCGGAATGACCCCCCATATGCATACGCTTCTCCTTTACTGTATAGTGAAAACCATCCCAGGACTTGGGCTCATTTCTAAATAAAGTTTACTTAAAGAAAACACTCCCCAAAACACTAGTTCATCACTTTATCTATACATGCCTCCAAACTATGGTGGCAAATCCCCCTAAAATTGTCCGGGATTGGAGCTTCCAATCCCGGGGATTTTGGGATTGGTCACCACCTTGCTTTTTTTCAATGTCGGGCAGCGTAGAGCGTCCTCAGGAGGCTCAGATGCTGCCTGGCTCCCCCTGCCTGGCTGTGCGCACTGCGTATTGTGATGTGAAGTCAGAGGTCACCATGCACAATCAGCCGCCCGCCAGACCTCACCGCCTCCAATGCCCCGCATCTCACCTCCACTCAGTAAGTAACCCACACTCCCAACCATCCAGATTAGGGTCAATTATGTGGACTGGACACGGTGTGGGGGGGCGGGGCACATTGATAAGAGACCAATCCCGGGATTGATTGGGAGGACTGTTTTATTAAAGGTGGCAGGTTCTTCTGCAAATGCACTTATCTTCCAAACAGGTCCCACTACATTCATTTTATGGAGAAATACATTTCTAGGCACACTCTGGGGGTCATTCCGAGTTGATCGTAGCTGTGCTAAATTTAGCACAGCTACGATCATGTTCCCCAACACAGGGCTAGCCCGCCCCACATGTCTGTCCGGCTCCCCCCGCACAAGTACAAAAGCATCGCACAGCGGCAATGCTTTTGTACTTGTTGAGTAACTACCGGCCAGCGCAGCTCCTGCAGAGCTCCGTACAGCTTCATTGCCCAGCCGCAGTCAGAGACAAAGTGCAGGGATGCCGCGGCCGCTAACAGCGTGAGTCAGTGTGTCCCATTAGATCCACCGTGGTTACAGTAAGCTGGCTCTTGTTACATACAGCACGCCCCCCTCTGCAAACCTCCCCGAGCCGCCGCCGCCCCCCCCCCCAACACGCGATAGCACCCGGCATGTGAGGAAAGTGACTGTAGTGTCCAGTTAAGCTGCACTCAGCCTCCCGGCCTCGCCACGTGATTGCCCCAGCATAGTCTCTCCGTTTCCCCTTCATGAACACCGCCCGAAAATCCCCTCCCCCCCTGCGCTGAGCGAACTGTTCAGCTGTCAAATCAAACTGTGCAGCCAGCGGCTGTGAGACTAGCTGGGCCCCCATACATTTCCATAAGGTGCAGCACTCCTGATGTCTTTGATAAATAAACTACTGTAAATGCATATCTTGAGTTGGCAACTGAAGATGGTGCATTTAGTTTATTTATTGCAGACATCAGGAGTACTGCACCTTATGGAAATGTATGGATGAAGATAGTGCGGGCACCTGATGTAGTACATTGCCGTATAGGGAAAGCCATGTTAGATTTTATATATATATATATATATATATATATATATATATATCGACCTCCACAAGCCGGCACTCCTTGGATTGCTTCCAAATACCTGGCCAGGGTGCTCTCTCTGGGCCTTCCGCCCCTTACATACAACAAGCAATGTATAGAGGCACTCCCGGACTGCAGAATTAGTGAATCAAATGCGGTGATTTATTCTAATTAAATAAATCATTGCATTTGATTCACTAATTCTGCAGTCCGGGAGTGCCTCTATACATTGCTTGTTGTATGTGTATATATATATATATATATATATATATATATGTGGGAGAGAAGTAGAATCAACTTCTGCACCGGTGTCTATATACCCGCGTCGCTGCTTGTTCCCCTCTTCTGGCGGGACCAGTGATCAGTATTACTAATCAAGCTACTGGCACCTGCTTACTTGGAAGCGGGGTGGACTCACCCACATGCCCCAGCCGCCGCTCAGCTCCATTGCCCAGCCGCAGCCCGCCCCAGCACAGCAGCACCAGCCAGTGGCACAGAGGACAGCAGGGAGAGATGGTAAGTGTCTGTCTCTCTCTCAACGCTGTCTGCCGTAATGTGTAAAAAGGGGGGCGCTGTCTGCCGTAATGTGTAAGAAGGGGACGCTGTCTGCCATAATGTGTAAGAAGGGGACGCTGTCTGCCGTAATGTGTAAGAAGGGCGCTGTCTGCCGTAATGTGTAAGAAGGGGACGCTGTCTGCCGTAATGTGTAAGAAGGGGGACGCTGTCTGCCGTAATGTGTAAAAAGGGGACACTGTCTGCCGTAATGTGTAAGAAGGGGACGCTGTCTGCCGTAATGTGTAAGAAGGGGACGCTGTCTGCTGTAATGTGTAAGAAGGGGGACGGTGTCTGCTGTAATGTGTAAGAAGGGGGACGCCGTCTGCCGTAATGTGTAAAAAGGGGGACGCTGTCTGCCGTAATGTGTAAAAAGGGGGACGCAGTCTGCTGTAATGTGTAAAAAGGGGACGCTGACTGCCGTAATGTGTAAAAGGGGCTCTACCTGGTGTAGTGGCGCTACTGTGCGGTGTAATTTGAATAATGGAGACTACTGTGCACCGTAGTATGAATTGGTATTATTTTGTGGCCACACCCTTTCCCCATGAAGCCACGGCCCTAATTTTTTGTGCGCGTCTGCGGCGCGCACTGCCCATATTTTCCATACAGTGGTGGTGGGGGGCGCCAATGCCGTTTCTTGCACACAGCGCTAAAATGCCTAGTTACGGCACTGATGGTTAGCATTACTGCTTCACAGCACTGAGGTCATGGATTAAATTCCCACCATGGCCCTGTGTGGAGTTTGTATATTCTCCTCATCCTTGCGTGGGTTTTCACCAGGTGCTCCGGTTTCCTTCCACAATCCAAAAATATACTGGTAGGTTAATTGGATCCCAACAATATTAACTCTTTTGGGAATATATGTGCGTGTACATGTGGTATAGAATATAGATTGTAAGCCCCAGGGGCAGGGACTGATGTGAATGGCCAAATATTCTCTGTAAAGCGCTGCAGAATATGTGTGCACTATATAAATAACTAGTAATAAATAAATTATGTGCGTTTGGCAGACTATCGAGGCGCAGTGGTGAAAATACAAGAAGTTTTATGATGCTCTTAATAACTGACCTCCTAGAAAAGTTTAATAGTATGTGTTTATTATAGCTAAGACTTATTTATTTTATTATTGTTTATTATTATTATTTTATTTATTTTATTATTCTGAATCCAGCCCTACATATTACTTGTGCTATGCACACATAAATCTAATTTTGTAACAAAATTAATAATTATATACAGGTATTGGATTATTTCTGTTCCATATATAGAATAACTAATACAGTCTATCTTGCCGCATAGAGTACACCTTGCAATTCACCAATGCATCAGAAAAGGCAGGAAAAGGAGTTAATAGCATTCTATTATAAACTTCAAGCCATCGCTGTGCTTTTGTGATGCACGGAAGAGTTATTTTCTATTTAAATGGAAACAGATTAGGAAGCAGAGTGGTCAGGTCTACTCCCTTCATCTGCATAACACCTGCATGCCTACTGAATAGGCCGCACTTAGATGAAGTTCAAAAATATTCATGAATTTTAATTCAGAGAATCGAAGGCCTTTGTTAGTCAACAAGTAGAACAATACTTCAGCTTCAAGGTTCATTTGCAAAAAATATGGCTCTTTGCTGATCCCAAAGGATCTGTACTCTTTCTATGTATGTTACATGAGCAAGATAAACACTGAGATTGTCTGTTAATGAACAAGCAGAGAATATATGTATTTACAGAAATAGTATCCGTATAGTACTGCACAATGCTAATGTGAGAACGTTGCAGAGAATGCTTGTTACACTGCTGTGTTTGTCTAAGCTTTAGTGTGCAGGGATTTATAGCAATGTTATTCATGCAAGCTGTACAGGAGACTAGAGATGAGCGGGTTCGGTTTCTCTGAATCCGAACCCGCCAGAACTTCATGTTTTTTTTCACGGGTCCGAGCGACTCGGATCTTCCCGCCTTGCTCGGTTAACCCGAGCGCGCCCGAACGTCATCATGACGCTGTCGGATTCTCGCGAGGCTCGGATTCTATCGCGAGACTCGGATTCTATATAAGGAGCCGCGCGTCGCCGCCATTTTCACACGTGCATTGAGATTGATAGGGAGAGGACGTGGCTGGCGTCCTCTCCGTTTAGACACTTGATTTACTAATTTTGGGGAGCATTAGGAGTACTCAGTAGTGTACAGTGCAGAGTTTTGCTGATAGTGACCAGTGACCACCACTTTTATTTATAATCCGTTCTCTGCCTGAAAAAAGCGATACACAGCACACAGTGACTCAGTCACATACCATATCTGTGTGCACTGCTCAGGCTCAGGCCAGTGTGCTGCATCATCTATTATCTATATATAATATTATATATCTGTCTGACTGCTCAGCTCACACAGCTTATAATTGTGGGGGAGACTGGGGAGCACTACTGCAGTGCCAGTTATAGGTTATAGCAGGAGCCAGGAGTACATAATATATTATATAGTGAGTGACCACCAGACACACAGTGCAGTTTATTTAATATATCCGTTCTCTGCCTGAAAAAAGCGATACACACAGTGACTCAGTCAGTCACATACCATATCTGTGTGCACTGCTCAGGCTCAGGCCAGTGTGCTGCATCATCTATATAATCTGTCTGACTGCTCAGCTCACACAGCTTATAATTGTGGGGGAGACTGGGGAGCACTACTGCAGTGCCAGTTATAGGTTATAGCAGGAGCCAGGAGTACATAATATTATATTAAAATTAAACAGTGCACACTTTTGCTGCAGGAGTGCCGCTGCCAGTGTGACTAGTGACCAGTGACCTGACCACCAGTATATAATATTAGTAGTATACTATCTCTTTATCAACCAGTCTATATTAGCAGCAGACACAGTACAGTGCGGTAGTTCACGGCTGTGGCTACCTCTGTGTCGGCACTCGGCAGCCCGTCCATAATTGTATATACCACCTAACCGTGGTTTTTTTTTCTTTCTTTATACATACATACTAGTTACGAGTATACTATCTCTTTATCAACCAGTCTATATATTAGCAGCAGACACAGTACAGTGCGGTAGTTCACGGCTGTGGCTACCTCTGTGTCGGCACTCGGCAGCCCGTCCATAATTGTATATACCACCTAACCGTGGTTTTTTTTTCTTTCTTTATACATACATACTAGTTACGAGTATACTATCTCTTTATCAACCAGTCTATATATTAGCAGCAGACACAGTACAGTGCGGTAGTTCACGGCTGTGGCTACCTCTGTGTCGGCACTCGGCAGCCCGTCCATAATTGTATATACCACCTAACCGTGGTTTTTTTTTCTTTCTTTATACATACATACTAGTTACGAGTATACTATCTCTTTATCAACCAGTCTATATTAGCAGCAGACACAGTACAGTGCGGTAGTTCACGGCTGTGGCTACCTCTGTGTCGGCACTCGACAGCCCGTCCATAATTGTATATACCACCTAACCGTGGTTTTTTTTTTCTTTCTTTATACATACATACTAGTTACGAGTATACTATCTCTTTATCAACCAGTCTATATATTAGCAGCAGACACAGTACAGTGCGGTAGTTCACGGCTGTGGCTACCTCTGTGTCGGCACTCGGCAGCCCGTCCATAATTGTATATACCACCTAACCGTGGTTTTTTTTTCTTTCTTTATACATACATACTAGTTACGATTATACTATCTCTTTATCAACCAGTCTATATATTAGCAGCAGACACAGTACAGTGCGGTAGTTCACGGCTGTGGCTACCTCTGTGTCGGCACTCGGCAGCCCGTCCATAATTGTATATACCACCTAACCGTGGTTTTTTTTTCTTTCTTTATACATACATACTAGTTACGAGTATACTATCTCTTTATCAACCAGTCTATATATTAGCAGCAGACACAGTACAGTGCGGTAGTTCACGGCTGTGGCTACCTCTGTGTCGGCACTCGGCAGCCCGTCCATAATTGTATATACCACCTAACCGTGGTTTTTTTTTCTTTCTTTATACATACATACTAGTTACGAGTATACTATCTCTTTATCAACCAGTCTATATATTAGCAGCAGACACAGTACAGTGCGGTAGTTCACGGCTGTGGCTACCTCTGTGTCGGCACTCGGCAGCCCGTCCATAATTGTATATACCACCAAACCGTGGGTTTTTTTTCTTTCTTTATACATACATACTAGTTACGAGTATACTATCTCTTTATCAACCAGTCTATATATTAGCAGCAGACACAGTACAGTGCGGTAGTTCACGGCTGTGGCTACCTCTGTGTCGGCACTCGGCAGCCCGTCCATAATTGTATACTAGTATCCAATCCATCCATCTCAATTGTTTACCTGAGGTGCCTTTTAGTTGTGCCTATTAAAATATGGAGAACAAAAATGTTGAGGTTCCAAAATTAGGGAAAGATCAAGATCCACTTCCACCTCGTGCTGAAGCTGCTGCCACTAGTCATGGCCGAGACGATGAAATGCCAGCAACGTCGTCTGCCAAGGCCGATGCCCAATGGCATAGTACAGAGCATGTCAAAACCAAAACACCAAATATCAGTAAAAAAAGGACTCCAAAACCTAAAATAAAATTGTCGGAGGAGAAGCGTAAACTTGCCAATATGCCATTTACCACACGGAGTGGCAAGGAACGGCTGAGGCCCTGGCCTATGTTCATGGCTAGTGGTTCAGCTTCACATGAGGATGGAAGCACTCAGCCTCTCGCTAGAAAACTGAAAAGACTCAAGCTGGCAAAAGGCAAAGCACCGCAAAGAACTGTGCGTTCTTTGAAATCCCAAATCCACAAGGAGAGTCCAATTGTGTCGGTTGCGATGCCTGACCTTCCCAACACTGGACGTGAAGAGCATGCGCCTTCCACCATTTGCACGCCCCCTGCAAGTGCTGGAAGGAGCACCCGCAGTCCAGTTCCTGATAGTCAGATTGAAGATGTCAGTGTTGAAGTACACCAGGATGAGGAGGATATGGGTGTTGCTGGCGCTGGGGAGGAAATTGACCAGGAGGATTCTGATGGTGAGGTGGTTTGTTTAAGTCAGGCACCCGGGGAGACACCTGTTGTCCGTGGGAGGAATATGGCCGTTGACATGCCAGGTGAAAATACCAAAAAAATCAGCTCTTCGGTGTGGAGGTATTTCACCAGAAATGCGGACAACAGGTGTCAAGCCGTGTGTTCCCTTTGTCAAGCTGTAATAAGTAGGGGTAAGGACGTTAACCACCTCGGAACATCCTCCCTTATACGTCACCTGCAGCGCATTCATAATAAGTCAGTGACAAGTTCAAAAACTTTGGGTGACAGCGGAAGCAGTCCACTGACCAGTAAATCCCTTCCTCTTGTAACCAAGCTCACGCAAACCACCCCACCAACTCCCTCAGTGTCAATTTCCTCCTTCCCCAGGAATGCCAATAGTCCTGCAGGCCATGTCACTGGCAATTCTGACGAGTCCTCTCCTGCCTGGGATTCCTCCGATGCATCCTTGCGTGTAACGCCTACTGCTGCTGGCGCTGCTGTTGTTGCCGCTGGGAGTCGATGGTCATCCCAGAGGGGAAGTCGTAAGCCCATTTGTACTACTTCCAGTAAGCAATTGACTGTTCAACAGTCCTTTGCGAGGAAGATGAAATATCACAGCAGTCATCCTACTGCAAAGCGGATAACTGAGGCCTTGGCATCCTGGGTGGTGAGAAACGTGGTTCCGGTATCCATCATTACTGCAGAGCCAACTAGAGACTTGTTGGAGGTACTGTGTCCCCGGTACCAAATACCATCTAGGTTCCATTTCTCTAGGCAGGCGATACCGAAAATGTACACAGACTTTAGAAAAAGAGTCACCAGTGTCCTAAAAAATGCAGCTGTACCCAATGTCCACTTAACCACGGACATGTGGACAAGTGGAGCAGGGCAGGGTCAGGACTATATGACTGTGACAGCCCACTGGGTAGATGTATGGACTCCCGCCGCAAGAACAGCAGCGGCGGCACCAGTAGCAGCATCTCGCAAACGCCAACTCTTTCCTAGGCAGGCTACGCTTTGTATCACCGCTTTCCAGAATACGCACACAGCTGAAAACCTCTTACGGCAACTGAGGAAGATCATCGCTGAATGGCTTACCCCAATTGGACTCTCCTGTGGATTTGTGGCATCGGACAACGCCAGCAATATTGTGTGTGCATTAAATCTGGGCCAATTCCAGCACGTCCCATGTTTTGCACATACCTTGAATTTGGTGGTGCAGAATTTTTTAAAAAACGACAGGGGCGTGCAAGAGATGCTGTCGGTGGCCAGAAGAATTGCGGGACACTTTCGGCGTACAGGCACCACGTACAGAAAACTGGAGCACCACCAAAAACTACTGAACCTGCCCTGCCATCATCTGAAGCAAGAAGTGGTAACGAGGTGGAATTCAACCCTCTATATGCTTCAGAGGTTGGAGGAGCAGCAAAAGGCCATTCAAGCCTATACAATTGAGCACGATATAGTAGGTGGAATGCACCTGTCTCAAGTGCAGTGGAGAATGATTTCAACGTTGTGCAAGGTTCTGATGCCCTTTGAACTTGCCACACGTGAAGTCAGTTCAGACACTGCCAGCCTGAGTCAGGTCATTCCCCTCATCAGGCTTTTGCAGAAGAAGCTGGAGGCATTGAAGAAGGAGCTAAAAGGGAGCGATTCCGCTAGGCATGTGGGACTTGTGGATGCAGCCCTTAATTCGCTTAACAAGGATTCACGGGTGGTCAATCTGTTGAAATCAGAGCACTACATTTTGGCCACCGTGCTCGATCCTAGATTTAAAGCCTACCTTGGATCTCTCTTTCCGGCAGAAACAGGTCTGCTGGGGTTGAAAGACCTGCTGGTGACAAAATTGTCAAGTCAAGCGGAACGCGACCTGTCAACATCTCCTCCTTCACATTCTCCCGCAACTGGGGGTGCGAGGAAAAGGCTCAGAATTCCGAGCCCACCCGCTGGCGGTGATGCAGGGCAGTCTGGAGCGACTGCTGATGCTGACATCTGGTCCGGACTGAAGGACCTGACAACGATTACGGACATGTCGTCTACTGTCACTGCATATGATTCTCTCAACATTGATAGAATGGTGGAGGATTATATGAGTGACCGCATCCAAGTAGGCACGTCACACAGTCCGTACTTATACTGGCAGGAAAAAGAGGCAATTTGGAGGCCCTTGCACAAACTGGCTTTATTCTACCTAAGTTGCCCTCCCACAAGTGTGTACTCCGAAAGAGTGTTTAGTGCCGCCGCTCACCTTGTCAGCAATCGGCGTACGAGGTTACATCCAGAAAATGTGGAGAAGATGATGTTCATTAAAATGAATTATAATCAATTCCTCCGCGGAGACATTGACCAGCAGCAATTGCCTCCACAAAGTACACAGGGAGCTGAGATGGTGGATTCCAGTGGGGACGAATTGATAATCTGTGAGGAGGGGGATGTACACGGTGATATATCGGAGGGTGAAGATGAGGTGGACATCTTGCCTCTGTAGAGCCAGTTTGTGCAAGGAGAGATTAATTGCTTCTTTTTTGGGGGGGGTCCAAACCAACCCGTCATATCAGTCACAGTCGTGTGGCAGACCCTGTCACTGAAATGATGGGTTGGTTAAAGTGTGCATGTCCTGTTTTGTTTATACAACATAAGGGTGGGTGGGAGGGCCCAAGGACAATTCCATCTTGCACCTCTTTTTTCTTTTCTTTTTCTTTGCATCATGTGCTGATTGGGGAGGGTTTTTTTGGAAGGGACATCCTGCGTGACACTGCAGTGCCACTCCTAGATGGGCCCGGTGTTTGTGTCGGCCACTAGGGTCGCTAATCTTACTCACACAGTCAGCTACCTCATTGCGCCTCTTTTTTTCTTTGCGTCATGTGCTGTTTGGGGAGGGTTTTTTGGAAGGGACATCCTGCGTGACACTGCAGTGCCACTCCTAGATGGGCCCGGTGTTTGTGTCGGCCACTAGGGTCGCTAATCTTACTCACACAGCTACCTCATTGCGCCTCTTTTTTTCTTTGCGTCATGTGCTGTTTGGGGAGGGTTTTTTGGAAGGGACATCCTGCGTGACACTGCAGTGCCACTCCTAGATGGGCCCGGTGTTTGTGTCGGCCACTAGGGTCGCTAATCTTACTCACACAGCTACCTCATTGCGCCTCTTTTTTTCTTTGCGTCATGTGCTGTTTGGGGAGGGTTTTTTGGAAGGGACATCCTGCGTGACACTGCAGTGCCACTCCTAGATGGGCCCGGTGTTTGTGTCGGCCACTAGGGTCGCTAATCTTACTCACACAGCTACCTCATTGCGCCTCTTTTTTTCTTTGCGTCATGTGCTGTTTGGGGAGGGTTTTTTGGAAGGGCCATCCTGCGTGACACTGCAGTGCCACTCCTAGATGGGCCCGGTGTTTGTGTCGGCCACTAGGGTCGCTAATCTTACTCACACAGCTACCTCATTGCGCCTCTTTTTTTCTCTGCGTCATGTGCTGTTTGGGGAGGGTTTTTTGGAAGGGCCATCCTGCGTGACACTGCAGTGCCACTCCTAGATGGGCCCGGTGTTTGTGTCGGCCACTAGGGTCGCTAATCTTACTCACACAGCTACCTCATTGCGCCTCTTTTTTTCTTTGCGTCATGTGCTGTTTGGGGAGGGTTTTTTGGAAGGGCCATTCTGCGTGACACTGCAGTGCCACTCCTAGATGGGCCCGGTGTTTGTGTCGGCCACTAGGGTCGCTAATCTTACTCACACAGCTACCTCATTGCGCCTCTTTTTTTCTTTGCGTCATGTGCTGTTTGGGGAGGGTTTTTTGGAAGGGACATCCTGCGTGACACTGCAGTGCCACTCCTAGATGGGCCCGGTGTTTGTGTCGGCCACTAGGGTCGCTTATCTTACTCACACAGCGACCTCGGTGCAAATTTTAGGACTAAAAATAATATTGTGAGGTGTGAGGTATTCAGAATAGACTGAAAATGAGTGTAAATTATGGTTTTTGAGGTTAATAATACTTTGGGATCAAAATGACCCCCAAATTCTATTATTTAAGCTGTTTTTTGTGTTTTTTGAATAAAACACCCGAATCCAAAACACACCCGAATCCGACAAAAAAAATTCGGTGAGGTTTTGCCAAAACGCGTTCGAACCCAAAACACGGCCGCGGAACCGAACCCAAAACCAAAACACAAAACCCGAAAAATTTCAGGCGCTCATCTCTACAGGAGACATTGCATAATGTGCATCAATTTGAGCATATACATCCTATGGAATACTTGCCCATACTTGCCTACTCTCCCGGAATGGCCGGGAGGCTCTCGAAAATCGAGTGACCCTCCCGGCCCCCCAGAAGAGCAGGCAAGTCTCCCGATTTCGGGGGTCCCCCCCTGCCCAGCCGCCGACTTAGAGAGTAAAATGGGCGGTCCAGGCAGGCGATGACGCGATTCTTGTTGAATCGTGTCATCATAGTCACGTCCCCTGCTGGACAATACCGGTAATAGCGGCATTACACAGCGGGGGGCGTGGCTTACATGACGCGCCCTGCCGCCACGCCCCGTTCCGCCTCCATCACGCCTCTCGCCCGCCCCCCTCTGCACTGCACGTCGGAGCCCGCCCCCCTGCTGAGCCAACCTGGCTGCTCTCTCTGCCTACTTTTGAAAAAGCATTTCAGGGAGATGTGAAAGTACCACCTATCAGCGTGGACGTGCACGGCTACAACTGAGTGGCGTGTCATAAAAATGACTTAAATCCAAATGTAAATGAGCCGCAAAGTTTGTAAGATCTACTTGTTGAAGAAAAGACCCTGATATTTTTCAGGAATTGTTTGTGTATTGTGTTTTACAAGAGGTTCCATATACTGTAAGTGGCAAAGAGAAACCTTAGTTAAAATTAGTGATGAGCGGGTTCGGTTTCTCGGAAACCGAACCCCCCCGAACTTCACCCTTTTTACACGGGTCCGAGCCATACTCTGATTCTCCCGTATGGCTCGAGTAACCCGAGCGCGCCCGAACGTCATCATCCCGCTGTCGGATTCTTGCGAGATTCGGATTCTATATAAGCAGCCGCGCGTCGCCGCCATTTTCCCTTGTGCATTGGAAATGTTAGGGAAAGGACGTGGCTGGCGTCCTCTCCGTTATTGTTGAACTTGATTGTGCTGTGCACTATTGCTTAATTGTGAGGAGGGCTGGGGAGCAGCTGTATATAGGAGGAGTACAGTGCAGAGTTTTGCTGATCAGTGACCACCAGTTATCCGTCCTCTGCCTGAAAAAAACGTTCCATATCTGTGCTCACAGTGTGCTGCATATATCTGAGCTCACACTGCTTAATTGTGGGGACTGGGGAGCAGCTGTATTATATAGCATGAGTACAGTGCAGAGTTTTGCTGACAGTGACCACCAGTATACGTTGTCTGCCTGAAAAACACTCCATATCTGTGCTCAGCGTGCTGCTTTATTGTGGGGACTGGGGACCGCCAGTATAATATTATATAGGAGGAGTACAGTGCAGAGTTTTGCTGACCAGTGACCACCAGTATATAATATATAGCATTACGGTACAGTAGGCCACTGCTGTACCTACCTCTGTGTCGTCATTAAGTATACTATCCATCTACATTCTATACCTGTGGTGCATTTTAGTTTTGCAGTTTGCTGACACAGTGACCACCAGTATACTATATATAGCAGTACGGAAGGCCACTGCTGTACCTACCTCTGTGTCGTCATTCATTAAGTATACTATCCATCTACATTCTATACCTGTGGTGCATTTTAGTTTTGCAGTTTGCTGACACAGTGACCACCAGTATACTATATATAGCAGTACGGAAGGCCACTGCTGTACCTACCTCTGTGTCATCATTCATTAAGTATACTATCCATCTACATTCTATACCTGTTGTGCATTTTAGTTTTGCAGTTTGCTGACACAGTGACCACCAGTATACTATATATAGCAGTACGGAAGGCCACTGCTGTACCTACCTCTGTGTCGTCATTCATTAAGTATACTATCCATCTACATTCTATACCTGTGGTGCATTTTAGTTTTGCAGTTTGCTGACACAGTGACCACCAGTATATATAGCAGTACGGTACGGAAGGCCACTGCTGTACCTACCTTTGTGTCGTCATTAAGTATACTATCCATCTACATTCTATACCTGTGGTGCATTTTAGTTTTGCAGTTTGCTGACACAGTGACCACCAGTATACTATATATAGCAGTACGGAAGGGCACTGCTGTACTTACCTCTGTGTCGTCATTAAGTATACTGTCCATCTACATTCTATACCTGTGGTGCGCCTCTTTTTTTCTTTGCATCATGTGCTGTTTGGGGACAATTTTTTTGAAGTGCCATCCTGCCTGACACTGCAGTGCCACTCCTAGATGGGCCAGGTGTTTGTGTCGGCCACTTGTGTCGCTTAGCTTAGTCACACAGCGACCTTGGTGCGCCTCTTTTTTTCTTTGCATCATGTGCTGTTTGGGGACTATTTTTTTGAAGTGCCATCCTGCCTGACACTGCAGTGCCACTCCTAGATGGGCCAGGTGTTTGTGTCGGCCACTTGTTTCGCTTAGCTTAGTCACACAGCGACCTTGGTGCGCCTCTTTTTTTCTTTACATCATGTGCTGTTTGGGGACTATTTTTTTGAAGTGCCATCCTGCCTGACACTGCAGTGCCACTCCTAGATGGGCAGGTGTTTGTGTCGGCCACTTGTGTCGCTTAGCTTAGCTATCCAGCGACCTCGGTGCAAATTTTAGGACTAAAAATAATATTGTGAGGTGTGAGGTGTTCAGAAAAGACTGGAAATGAGTGGAAATTATGGTTATTGAGGTTAATAAAACTATGGGATCAAAATGACCCCCAAATTCTATGATTTAAGCTGTTTTTTAGGGTTTTTTGTAAAAAACACCCGAATCCAAAACACACCCGAATCCGACAAAAAAATTTCGGTGAGGTTTTGCCAAAACGCGTCCGAATCCAAAACACGGCCGCAGAACCGAATCCAAAACCAAAACACAAAACCCGAAAAATGTCCGGTGCACATCACTAGTTAAAATGCATGTAGCCATAGGGATCATTATAACAATGCAGGTAAATGGCACTGATGAACTCTTTTGAATGTATGTATCTCTGATTTATGTTTTTACCCCAAGAATGTAAAGTAAAATCAGGGATATTGCTGGGAGTGAGGGAGATTGCTACTATTTCAGGGAGTCTCCTGCAGAATGAGGGAGGGTAGGCAACTTTGGAGCATATGCTAAAAGGGACAATTAAGTAGCTGAAGCAACCACAGGGAATACAGAGACTAGGGGACCCCTCTGCAATATTTGCACACCCTGGGCCTTTTGATTCCTTGCAATCATAAAAGCACTATCCTGTGCTTTTACCATACAGTAGATAGATGGTTTTGATGCGCAATGAATCGCTAATGCAGACCCACTAGTTTGACATTCCTACAGTAGCGATGTCTGCAACTATGAGACACAAATGTACAATAGTGGCAACCATCTCCATACTGGAATCAAATGGAAAAAGCATTTGCATCCCAACATAATGTGTATTTTACAAAACTGATTTTTTTTGTGGCATTCACTAAACACCACTCATTTGGGATCCGGTCTCTAGGTCTACAGTAACTAGGTTGACACTATCTAGGTCGACCACTATTGGTCAACAGTAACTAGGTCGACAGGGTTTCTAGGTCAACAGGGTCTCTATGTAGACATGTTCTAGGTCGACAGGTCAAAAGGTCAACATGAGTTTTTCACAATTTTTTTCTTTTTTTTTTACTTTTTCATACTTAACGATCCACGTGGACTACAATTGGAACGGTAATCTGAGCCGAGCGAAGTGGTAGCGGAGCGAGGCACCTTGCCCGAAGCATGGTGAGCAAAGCGAGCCATGCGAGTGGACACGGTGCACTAATTGGGGTTCCCGCTCACTCTACAAAGAAAACGACACCTAAAAAACCTCATGTTGACCTGTCGACCTAGACCATGTCGACCTAAAGACCCCGTCGACCTAGAGACCCTGTCGACCTAGTTACTGTCGACCAATAGTGGTCGACCTAGTTACTATCTACCTTCCATACCACACCCACTCATTTTCAGTGGCGCTGAGGGGCAAATGAGAGGACCCTGTTGCAGCAGCCTCTCTCCCAAGCAAAGCACGCACACTGCTTTGTGCTGCGCTGGGTAGTGAGGCAGCTTCACGACCGCACAGAAACTTTTTTTTTCAATTTTCCCTAAGGAGGGGTACTGGCCACACCTCCCTGCATTGACCACGCCCTCACCGGGTGACTAGACCCAGCCCCTGCTCACTTTGCACTAATTAGCATAGTAAGAATCTGCAGATGAAGAATGAATGAATGAATGAATGAATGAAATAAAACATTATAAAGGGGATCAGTACGTATAACCACCGGACAGAATCCCGGCGGTCGGAATCCCGGCGGGTCGGAATACCGACACCGGGATCCTGACCGGCACAATCCCGACAGGGGGACGAGCGCAACGCAGCCCCTTGTGGGCTCGCTGCACTCGCTCTGTGGGTGTTGTGGACACCCACAGAGGGAGAATATGTCGGGATTGTGCCGATCGGGATCCCGGTGTCGGTATTTCGACCGCCGAGATTCCATCCAGCGGGATCTTGACCGCATACCTTATAAAGTATGTTGTGCAAAGAATGGCAATCCTGACTTGAATGGAAAATTCATCATGCAATAGTCAGATTTGCTGGTCAGTTCCTTATTGCTGTTCTTGTTGTGATGTTGTAGATAAATGAAATTAATTTATTTAGAAACATTGTAGCCATTGGTCTGCATAATTTAAACAGACCAAAAAAATATCTTTATTTTCTAATGATAGGACACTTTTTACCATACTTGCCAATATTCTGGCTGCCCCATCCGGGTGAAGGCAGCCAGTTCGGCACAGCGGGGGGCATGGTGGGGGTGACTGATGGTGTATAGGGGCATGGTCGCACAATTACAACATCATGGCCCCACCCCTGCAATGCCAAGTTACCAGTGTTGTGAGGCATTGGGTGGGTCCACTATGATGCGTTTCAGCTTGACTCGGGTTATCGGACCCCCCGGAACGCCCACCTCTGACAGTGTCATGAGGGGTTTGCTGAGGATGTGGGTGAACTGCGCCTGGCTGAGAGACTTGGTCACCCAATTTTTGTGAGCCTCCCGGCCGTTCCAGTAGAGTAGGCAAGTATGCTTCTTGCAAGCATATTACTTAGTTTCTATTGAGAAAGTTTGAGAAAGTAGCCACTTTATGAGATACACCTGCTTATTAATGCAAATATATTGTCATCAAACCATGTGGCAGCAAATCAGTGCTTAATAGCATGCAGAAATGGTCAAGAGGTTCAGTTGTTGTTCATACTAAACATTAGAGATGAGCGGGTTCGGTTCCTCGGAATCCGAACCCGCCCGAACTTCAGTTTTTTTTACACGGGTCCGAGCGACTCGGATCTTCCCGCCTTGCTCGGTTAACCCGAGCGCGCCCGAACGTCATCATCACGCTGTCGGATTCTCGCGAGGCTCGGATTCTATCGCGAGACTTGGATTCTATATAAGGAGCCGCGCGTCGCCGCCATTTTTCACATGTGCATTGAGATTCATAGGGAGAGGACGTGGCTGGCGTCCTCTCCGTTTATAGAGATTCGAGAAGAGAGTGAGACAGAGAGAGACACGGTAGTAATTTGGGGAGCATTAGGAGGAGTACTACTACTACTAGTACTTGCTGAAGTGATAGAGAGAGATAGTGTGACTGTATTATCTGACTTGTGGGGGAGACACTGACAGTGGGGAGCAGTTAGAGTCTGAGAGCAGGACTCAGGACTCAGGAGTACATATAACGTACAGTGCACACTTTTGCTGCCAGAGTGCCAGTCACACTGCCATTGTTTGTGACCACACTGACCACCAGTATAATATATATTGTGATTGTCTGCTTAGGACTCAGGAGTACTACTTGCAAGTTGCTGATAGTGTGACCAGTGACCTGACCACCAGTTTAATAATCACCACCAGTTTATGAGTTTAATATATATTATATATATATATAATTGTATATAATACATATTTATAATATTGTATACCGCCTAGCACCTACCCGTGTTTTTTTTTTTTTCTTTCTTCTTTATACATACTACTATAGTAGCTTACTGTAGCAGTCTGCGGTGCTGCTGAGCTGACAGTGTCCAGCAGGTCCGTCATCAGTCATTACATAATAAATATATAATATATACCTGTCCGGCTGCAGTACTAGTGATATTATATATACATATATATTGATTTCATCTCATTATCATCCAGTCTATATTATCAGCAGACACAGTACGTTAGTCCACGGCTGTAGCTACCTCTGTGTCGGCACTCGGCAGTCCATCCATAATTGTATACCACCTACCAGTGGTTGTTTTTTTTTTCTTTCTTCTTTATACATACTACTATAGTAGCTTACTGTAGCAGTCTGCGGTGCTGCTGAGCTGACAGTGTCCAGCAGGTCCGTCATCAGTCATTACATAATAAATATATAATATATACCTGTCCGGCTGCAGTACTAGTGATATTATATATATATATATATATATATATATATATTGATTTCATCTCATTATCATCCAGTCTATATTAGCAGCAGACACAGTACGGTAGTCCACGGCTGTAGCTACCTCTGTGTCGGCACTCGGCAGTCCATCCATAAGTATACTAGTATCCATCCATCTCCATTGTTTACCTGAGGTGCCTTTTAGTTGTGCCTATTAAAATATGGAGAACAAAAATGTTGAGGTTCCGAAATTAGGGAAAGATCAAGATCCACTTCCACCTCGTGCTGAAGCTGCTGCCACTAGTCATGGCCGAGACAATGAAATGCCAGCAACGTCGTCTGCCAAGGCCGATGCCCAATGTCATAGTACAGAGCATGTAAAATCCAAAACACCAAATATCAGTAAAAAAAGGACTCCAAAACCTAAAATAAAATTGTCGGAGGAGAAGCGTAAACTTGCCAATATGCCATTTACCACACGGAGTGGCAAGGAACGGCTGAGGCCCTGGCCTATGTTCATGGCTAGTGGTTCAGCTTCACATGAGGATGGAAGCACTCAGCCTCTCGCTAGAAAAATGAAAAGACTCAAGCTGGCAAAAGCACCGCAAAGAACTGTGCGTTCTTCGAAATCCCAAATCCACAAGGAGAGTCCAATTGTGTCGGTTGCGATGCCTGACCTTCCCAACACTGGACGTGAAGAGCATGCGCCTTCCACCATTTGCACGCCCCCTGCAAGTGCTGGAAGGAGCACCCGCAGTCCAGTTCCTGATAGTCAGATTGAAGATGTCAGTGTTGAAGTACACCAGGATGAGGAGGATATTGGTGTTGCTGGCGCTGGGGAGGAAATTGACCAGGAGGATTCTGATGGTGAGGTGGTTTGTTTAAGTCAGGCACCCGGGGAGACACCTGTTGTCCGTGGGAGGAATATGGCCATGGACATGCCTGGTGAAAATACCAAAAAAATCAGCTCTTCGGTGTGGAAGTATTTCAACAGAAATGCGGACAACAGGTGTCAAGCCGTGTGTTGCCTTTGTCAAGCTGTAATAAGTAGGGGTAAGGACGTTAACCACCTCAGAACATCCTCCCTTATACGTCACCTGCAGCGCATTCATAATAAGTCAGTGACAAGTTCAAAAACTTTGGGTGACAGCGGAAGCAGTCCACTGACCAGTAAATCCCTTCCTCTTGTAACCAAGCTCACGCAAACCACCCCACCAACTCCCTCAGTGTCAATTTCCTCCTTCCCCAGGAATGCCAATAGTCCTGCAGGCCATGTCACTGGCAATTCTGACGAGTCCTCTCCTGCCTGGGATTCCTCCGATGCATCCTTGCGTGTAACGCCTACTGCTGCTGGCGCTGCTATTGTTGCTGCTGGGAGTCGATGGTCATCCCAGAGGGGAAGTCGTAAGCCCACTTGTACTACTTCCAGTAAGCAATTGACTGTCCAACAGTCCTTTGCGAGGAAGATGAAATATCACAGCAGTCATCCTGCTGCAAAGCGGATAACTGAGGCCTTGACAACTATGTTGGTGTTAGACGTGCGTCCGGTATCCGCCGTTAGTTCACAGGGAACTAGACAATTTATTGAGGCAGTGTGCCCCCGTTACCAAATACCATCTAGGTTCCACTTCTCTAGGCTGGCGATACCGAGAATGTACACGGACGTCAGAAAAAGACTCACCAGTGTCCTAAAAAATGCAGTTGTACCCAATGTCCACTTAACCACGGACATGTGGACAAGTGGAGCAGGGCAGGGTCAGGACTATATGACTGTGACAGCCCACTGGGTAGATGTATGGACTCCCGCCGCAAGAACAGCAGCGGCGGCACCAGTAGCAGCATCTCGCAAACGCCAACTCTTTCCTAGGCAGGCTACGCTTTGTATCGCCGCTTTCCAGAATACGCACACAGCTGAAAACCTCTTACGGCAACTGAGGAAGATCATCGCGGAATGGCTTACCCCAATTGGACTCTCCTGTGGATTTGTGGCATCGGACAACGCCAGCAATATTGTGTGTGCATTAATTATGGGCAAATTCCAGCACGTCCCATGTTTTGCACATACCTTGAATTTGGTGGTGCAGAATTTTTAAAAAAATGACAGGGGTGTGCAAGAGATGCTGTCGGTGGCCAGAAGAATTGCGGGACACTTTCGGCGTACAGGCACCACGTACAGAAGACTGGAGCACCACCAAAAACAACTGAACCTGCCCTGCCATCATCTGAAGCAAGAAGTGGTAACGAGGTGGAATTCAACCCTCTATATGCTTCAGAGGTTGGAGGAGCAGCAAAAGGCCATTCAAGCCTATACAATTCAGCACGATATAGGAGGTGGAATGCACCTGTCTCAAGCGCAGTGGAGAATGATTTCAACATTGTGCAAGGTTCTGATGCCCTTTGAACTTGCCACACGTGAAGTCAGTTCAGACACTGCCAGCCTGAGTCAGGTCATTCCCCTCATGAGGCTTTTGCAGAAGAAGCTGGAGACATTGAAGGAGGAGCTAACACAGAGCGATTCCGCTAGGCATGTGGCACTTGTGGATGGAGCCCTTAATTCGCTTAACAAGGATTCACGGGTGGTCAATCTGTTGAAATCAGAGCACTACATTTTGGCCACCATGCTCGATCCTAGATTTAAAGCCTACCTTGGATCTCTCTTTCCGGCAGACACAAGTCTGCTGGGGTTCAAAGACATGCTGGTGAGAAAATTGTCAAGTCAAGCGGAACGCGACCTGTCAACATCTCCTCCTTCACATTCTCCCGCAACTGGGGGTGCGAGGAAAAGGCTCAGAATTCCGAGCCCACCCGCTGGCGGTGATGCAGGGCAGTCTGGAGCGAGTGCTGATGCTGACATCTGGTCCGGACTGAAGGACCTGACAACGATTACGGACATGTCGTCTACTGTCACTGCATATGATTCTCTCACCATTGAAAGAATGGTGGAGGATTATATGAGTGACCGCATCCAAGTAGGCACGTCACACAGTCCGTACTTATACTGGCAGGAAAAAGAGGCAATTTGGAGGCCCTTGCACAAACTGGCTTTATTCTACCTAAGTTGCCCTCCCACAAGTGTGTACTCCGAAAGAGTGTTTAGTGCCGCCGCTCACCTTGTCAGCAATCGGCGTACGAGGTTACATCCAGAAAATGTGGAGAAGATGATGTTCATTAAAATGAATTATAATCAATTCCTCCGTGGAGACATTGACCAGCAGCAATTGCCTCCACAAAGTACACAGGGAGCTGAGATGGTGGATTCCAGTGGGGACGAATTGATAATCTGTGAGGAGGGGGATGTACACGGTGATATATCGGAGGATGATGATGAGGTGGACATCTTGCCTCTGTAGAGCCAGTTTGTGCAAGGAGAGATTAATTGCTTCTTTTTAGGTGGGGGTCCAAACCAACCCGTCATTTCAGTCAGTCGTGTGGCAGACCCTGTCACTGAAATGATGGGTTGGTTAAAGTGTGCATGTCCTGTTTATACAACATAAGGGTGGGTGGGAGGGCCCAAGGACAATTCCATCTTGCACCTCTTTTTCTTTAATTTTTCTTTGCGTCATGTGCTGTTTGTGGAGGGTTTTTTGTAAGGGCCATCCTGCGTGACACTGCAGTGCCACTCCTAGATGGGCCAGGTGTTTGTGTCGGCCACTAGGGTCGCTTATCTTACTCACACAGCTACCTCATTGCGCCTTTTTTTTTCTTTGTGTCATGTGCTGTTTGGGGAGGGTTTTTTGGAAGGGACATCCTGCGTGACACTGCAGTGACACTCCTAGATGGGCCCGGTGTTTGTGTCGGCCACTAGGGTCGCTTATCTTACTCACACAGCTACCTCATTGCGCCTCTTTTTTTCTTTGCGTCATGTGCTGTTTGGGGAGGGTTTTTTGGAAGGGACATCCTGCGTGACACTGCAGTGCCACTCCTAGATGGGCCCGGTGTTTGTGTCGGCCACTAGGGTCGCTTATCTTACTCACACAGCTACCTCATTGCGCCTTTTTTTTTCTTTGTGTCATGTGCTGTTTGGGGAGGGTTTTTTGGAAGGGACATCCTGCGTGACACTGCAGTGCCACTCCTAGATGGGCCCGGTGTTTGTGTCGGCCACTAGGGTCGCTTATCTTACTCACACAGCTACCTCATTGCGCCTCTTTTTTTCTTTGCGTCATGTGCTGTTTGGGGAGGGTTTTTTGGAAGGGCCATCCTGCGTGACACTGCAGTGCCACTCCTAGATGAGCCAGGTGTTTGTGTCGGCCACTAGGGTCGCTTATCTTACTCACACAGCTACCTCATTGCGCCTCTTTTTTTCTTTGCGTCATGTGCTGTTTGGGGAGGGTTTTTTGGAAGGGACATCCTGCGTGACACTGCAGTGCCACTCCTAGATGGGCCAGGTGTTTGTGTCGGCCACTAGGGTCGCTTATCTTACTCACACAGCTACCTCATTGCGCCTCTTTTTTTCTTTGCGTCATGTGCTGTTTGGGGAGGGTTTTTTGGAAGGGACATCCTGCGTGACACTGCAGTGCCACTCCTAGATGGGCCCGGTGTTTGCGTCGGCCACTAGGGTCGCTTATCTTACTCACACAGCTACCTCATTGCGCCTCTTTTTTTCTTTGCGTCATGTGCTGTTTGGGGAGGGTTTTTTGGAAGGGACATCCTGCGTGACACTGCAGTGCCACTCCTAGATGGGCCCGGTGTTTGTGTCGGCCACTAGGGTCGCTTATCTTACTCACACAGCTACCTCATTGCGCCTCTTTTTTTCTTTGCGTCATGTGCTGTTTGGGGAGGGTTTTTTGGAAGGGCCATCCTGCGTGACACTGCAGTGCCACTCCTAGATGGGCCAGGTGTTTGTGTCGGCCACTAGGGTCGCTTATCTTACTCACACAGCTACCTCATTGCGCCTCTTTTTTTCTTTGCATCATGTGCTGTTTGGGGAGGGTTTTTTGGAAGGGCCATCCTGCGTGACACTGCAGTGCCACTCCTAGATGGGCCAGGTGTTTGTGTCGGCCACTAGGGTCGCTTATCTTACTCACACAGCTACCTCATTGCGCCTCTTTTTTTCTTTGCGTCATGTGCTGTTTGGGGAGGGTTTTTTGGAAGGGACATCCTGCGTGACACTGCAGTGCCACTCCTAGATGGGCCAGGTGTTTGTGTCGGCCACTAGGGTCACTTATCTTACTCACACAGCTACCTCATTGCGCCTCTTTTTTTCTTTGTGTCATGTGCTGTTTGGGGAGGGTTTTTTGGAAGGGACATCCTGCGTGACACTGCAGTGCCACTCCTAGATGGGCCCGGTGTTTGTGTCGGCCACTAGGGTCGCTTATCTTACTCACACAGCTTCCTCATTGCGCCTCTTTTTTTCTTTGCGTCATGTGCTGTTTGGGGAGGGTTTTTTGGAAGGGACATCCTGCGTGACACTGCAGTGCCACTCCTAGATGGGCCCGGTGTTTGTGTCGGCCACTAGGGTCGCTTATCTTACTCACACAGCTACCTCATTGCGCCTCTTTTTTTCTTTGCGTCATGTGCTGTTTGGGGAGGGTTTTTTGGAAGGGCCATCCTGCGTGACACTGCAGTGCCACTCCTAGATGGGCCAGGTGTTTGTGTCGGCCACTAGGGTCGCTTATCTTACTCACACAGCTACCTCATTGCGCCTCTTTTTTTCTTTGCGTCATGTGCTGTTTGGGGAGGGTTTTTTGGAAGGGACATCCTGCGTGACACTGCAGTGCCACTCCTAGATGGGCCAGGTGTTTGTGTCGGCCACTAGGGTCGCTTATCTTACTCACACAGCTACCTCATTGCGCCTCTTTTTTTCTTTGCGTCATGTGCTGTTTGGGGAGGGTTTTTTGGAAGGGACATCCTGCGTGACACTGCAGTGCCACTCCTAGATGGGCCCGGTGTTTGTGTTGGCCACTAGGGTCGCTTATCTTACTCACACAGCTACCTCATTGCGCCTCTTTTTTTCTTTGCGTCATGTGCTGTTTGGGGAGGGTTTTTTGGAAGGGACATCCTGCGTGACACTGCAGTGCCACTCCTAGATGGGCCCGGTGTTTGTGTCGGCCACTAGGGTCGCTTATCTTACTCACACAGCTACCTCATTGTGCCTCTTTTTTTCTTTGCGTCATGTGCTGTTTGGGGAGGGTTTTTTGGAAGGGCCATCCTGCGTGACACTGCAGTGCCACTCCTAGATGGGCCAGGTGTTTGTGTCGGCCACTAGGGTCGCTTAGCTTAGTCATCCAGCGACCTCTGTGCAAATTTTAGGACTAAAAATAATATTGTGAGGTGTAAGGTATTCAGAATAGACTGAAAATGAGTGGAAATTATGGTTTTTGAGGTTAATAATACTTTGGGATCAAAATGACCCCCAAATTCTATGATTTAAGCAGTTTTTTAGTGTTTTTTGAAAAAAACACCCGAATCCAAAACACACCCGAATCCGACAAAAAAAATTCGGTGAGGTTTTGCCAAAACGCGGTCGAACCCAAAACACGGCCGCGGAACCGAACACAAAACCAAAACACAAAACCCGAAAAATTTCAAGTGCACATCTCTACTAAACATCAGAGTAGGGAAGAAATGTGTTCTAAGTGACTTTGGCTGTTGTTGGTAGTGCCAGATGGGGTGTTTTAAATATTGCAGAAATTGATGATCTCTCGGGATTTTCATAAACAACAGTCTCTAGTGAGTGCTAGTTATGGGGGAATTAATGCATTGTTATTGAAATAGGTCTGTGGAGATTGGTCAGGCTGGCTCAAGCTGTCAGGAAGTAGACAGTAGATCAATAACAATGTCACAACAGTGGTATACAGAAGAACATCTCTGAAGCACAGCTCATTGAACCATTACTTATGTCTACTAGGAACAGGAAGCTGAGGCTACATTGGGTGCAGGCTCATCAAAACTGGACAGTTCAACATTGGAAAACTATGCCTGGTATGATGAATCTTGATGTCTACTGCAACATGCAAAGGATACGATCAGAATCTGGCATGAATCCATTCTGGCTTATGTCATGGAGTAATGATGTGGGGAATATGTTCATGCCACAAATTCATCCCTTCAATGCCATTTGAGGGTCATTTAAACTCCACAACATACATGAGTATTGTTGATTACCATGTGCATTCCTTTATGGCCACAACATAGCCATCTACATGCTCCCAGCAGGATAGTACACAAAGCACGCATCATCTGAAGCTGGTTCCATGAGCAAGACAACGAGGTCAGTGTTCTACAATGGCCTCCATCATCATCAGATCCCAATCCAATAGATCACCATTGGAATTTTATGTAACAGGAGATTCATAGCATGCATGTGTATTTGTTTCCAGCACCTTGTTGAATCCAAGCCACAATGAATTCAGGCTGTTCTGAGGGGGCAGCTTTAATTCTTATTTTCGAATTCTGCATCATGGATTATATGGATCAGGATTTCATTGTGTATACATTTAGTCTACCGCTTGCAGACAACGCATGTTGCATGATCTGCTGATCTGTCATATACATTAGTATAAAGTCTGTCTTGCGCAAAACATAATTGGGGGGAAATTAAATTAAAATATGATAAGAAGGCTTGTGCACCCCTAACTGAGCAAAAAAGATTCTGTATCTACTAATAACCAATCATGTTTGTGTTCATTTTGTAAACTGTGCTAGAAAATATCAAGTAGAATCTAACTGGTTATTATGCCAATGTTGAATTATTTCTTTTATCTAAACAACAATTGCACAATACAGTATAAAAAAACCCTAATATATGTGTAAATCAGTGCTCGAAGTGGGCCGGTATACACCGGTATTGCATACCGGCACTTCGAGCACTGAAGATCAAATTCTGTGCTGTTCAAGCGGTGGAACCAGCAGCAAATCAGGAGCGGCCACCGGTCCACGGCAGATTTCAAACGGTGGCGGTCATAGGGACCAAAGGCCATCTCCACACCACTGCTGCCCCAGGCCTTCCCCTCACCACCACCACCCACGTCCTCCGCACTGCCGCTGCCCAAGGCCTTCTCCGCACCGCCACCTCCCAGGGCCTTCTCCTCACTGCCACTGACTACAGCCTCTACGCCGCCGCTGACCACAGCTCCCTCCGCTGCTTATTAGGAACTGTTACCCTGCTTCATTATGTCCCTCTGTCACTCTATCTATCCCTCCATCACTGCTGTCACTCTCTCTGTCACTGTCCCTGCTGTCACTCTCTCTGTCACTGTCCCTGCTGTCACTCTCCCTGTCCCTGCTGTCACTCTCTCTTTCACTGTCCCTGATGTCACTCTCCCTGTCCCTGAATTGTGGATCATCATACTGTGTTGCATAATGTGAATTGTAGATCATACTGTGTGGCATAATGTGAATTGTGGATCATACTGTGTTGCATAATGTGATTTGTGGATCATAATGTGAATTTTGGCTCATACAGTGTGGCATAATGTGAAGTTTGGATCATACTGTGTGGCATACTGTGTGTGGCGTAATGTGAATTTTGGCTCATTCCATGGAAATTTTGTCCCATTCAGAGTGGCATAATGTGTAAGGGACACCAGTACTAGATAGTATAAGGGGTCCTACTATTGTGGTGTATAATGTATATAAGGGATATATGGTGTGGTACACTACATTTAAGGACACACACCCTTTTGAGTGGCCACACACCCTTTTTCTGAGCGCACACGCCTTCGTTGCGCGCATAATTACAACCTTCACTTTTCCATACCCCCTCTACAAAATTACCACTTTGGCCACTGGTGTAAATTATATATATACTCAGTCCATGCGCAAAAGTCCCAGGTGCATCCAAAGTATTAAATTGTTCAAGTGCTGCTATATCCCACTCCAAGCCACCGGTGTATAGATTATGTAGGTCTATGTGAAGAAAATGAAGAGCGCACTCCTGAGTGTATAAATAAAAACACTTTACTGAAAATATATGCTCACGTACATGCAAGTTTCAAATCACAAGTATTGCGCAGTCACTTAGCCGCTAAGCTGCTTTACAGGAGCCGCCACTGTTTCAAGTCACTCGGTTCTCTTCCTTGCCAGCTTCAGATCCAGCAGATGATGTCACAGCATCCACGTTGTTTTAGGACTTGTCCAACGTGTTTCGTCCTATAGGGATGATATAAATACTTCATTTATGAATGAGTTTGTAAACATAATGTTTATTGTAGTTAAATGTATGAGTAACGCAATCAATTGTGAGTAATGGATGCATTTTTTAATTATCCAATGATGGAGTACACTGATTACTTGATTAGGAGTGGTGTATATATATTGAGACATTTGGAGACAAACCACACCCCTGACGAAGTCCCGATATTATGAAACGCATTGGACGTGGCCTAAAACAACGTGGACGCTGTGACGTCATCCGCGGGATCCAAAGTTGGCGAGGAGGAGAGCCGGGTGACTTGAAACAGCGGCGGCTCCGGTAAAGCGGCTAAGTGACCACGCAATACTTGTGACTTTAAACTTACATGTATGGGAGCATATATTTTCAGTAAAGTGTTTATATTTATACACTCATGAGTGCGCTCTCCATTTTCTTCACATATTATATATATATTTATATATATGTGTGTGTGTGTGTGTGTATATATATATATATATATATATATATATATATATATATAGTGTATGTAATTAATGTTATGCCATCAAAGCATTATAGTTATGCCATTATAGTATTACACATTGTAATGAAGGTTACCCAATGGAATAATTTATTTTTACAGCTTTATTAGGCAGAGGTAAGTCTTAACCATTCTGACTGATCAAACGCCAAATATCCACCACTGTAATCAATGACTAGAGTCAGCCCATGTTCTTAGTAGATGATGTTAGCATCTTGTATTGTTATCGCTGCTTTTGCAGCTCCTCATTAATATTCCCTACATTCTGATGCATTTTCTATATCATTGTCTATTAGCAAGTAGGATAATCACTCATTCACTTATCAAGCAGTCAGCAAAGACCTGGCCTTGAGTCTTCAGTGCACAGAATCATGGGAGATCAGAGAAGGTTAAATGTGATTGACATAACATTATCTACATTTTATATATAATTATAGAGTAATAATGAAAGGCGATGTCAGATAGCCAATATACCTTTGGTTTAAGTAGTCAGAGATATCTATTCACATAGCAGTATATAGGCTTGCACATGGTAACATATTTACTTAAGTGCAAAAATACTTTTTAAGATTAAAATTACAATGAGAAGGTTTCAAGGGGCTTATCAGATATATTAATTGTTATTGAAGTATTGTACATGAAATTGGCTTAAGGAATTTAAAATGGAAGTGTGAAACAAAAAGAAATAGCAAGCCAAGTAAAAGTATAAATGTGACTGGCATAAAGAAGTAACGCAGAAGAAAAGATCAAAGTAACATAAACCGTAAAATAATATATTCTCCGGGATGGAGTATGATATGCAACGCAAACGAATAAAATCTACTCTGTTCCAGTACTAGTACATTGATGGTAGTCTCTCCCATGGTGCCACAGTAACCACTGTATGTAAAATGATCATGTGACTTCCAGTGAGAAACCCTGCTGGGTAAACACTGTTAACCCTTGCTAGCGGGGAAGCTATCGTCTCATAGTGTCAGTCATACAAGAAACCATTGCTTGCACTTCTCACCCTCGGAATTATTTTTCTATACCAGGTGCTTTTTCCATGAACCTCAAAACAGCTCTGGTTAATCAGAAGTTGCTCACTGCTATCACCATATTTATTGAAAAAAACATCCCTGGGTGACTTGGATTAAACAGCTGACAGCAGTAATGTATGCTGCAGCAGACTTTTTCCTATGGTATGTTTACATCACATATGCTAACAGACATTTCCATATTATACAATCCCCTTTGCTTTCTGTATCCCAGTGCCACCAACATTTTTTGTATCTGTTATACAAAGAGCATCATTTATAACCAACTATGCATGGTTACAAGAATTATAATTAAAGTGCAAATAAAATCAGCTATAATGTTATATTTTTAAACAAAAAAGGTCTCATTAAAATTGTTCATCCTCCCACTCGGGAGTCACAGATGATTGTGAATAATTTCATAACTGCGTCTGTACTTATCACAAGGACTGAATTTCTTTACACTTAACATTTTAGGTCATCAGCCATTCACATTGAATCTTTTATTGAAAGGGAATCATCTGATGGAGCTGTGCCCTTCAAAACTCTTCTAAAGCATTGGTAAAAGTTAGGAAACATAATTAAACTCCTTCCACATTAACATTTATATAATACATAAACCAAATGCTTATCCCGATTCACCAAACAAATTACATTTCGAGCATTATAATCAGCTACTTATCAATGGTACCATTTGAAATTATTTCGAGTTCTACAACTCAAAATGCAAGATGCCTTAAATACAAACCCTGTACATTTACATACTGATTTCATGAGCAGAGCAAAAGGTATTTGCCAGTAACAGTACAAGACTCAGCACTTTTATTGTCTGCAAAACCCTGGTCCTCTCTGATATGAAAATTCAATTATTTTAGAATGGGTACTCTCATTAAAATTTGACAAGCAGTGCAAGCTAGGTACCAGGGATTGCGCTAAGAGCCAGTTGGTTCTGATAGCACCAGGCACAATTTTAAATTGTAGTATTTTTACTAAACGAGATTACCTGACAATTTAATATTAAAAGAAACAAAATTAATCAAAATATTGCTCTGTTTGGCATTTTTGGAGTCTCTTCTTACAATGTAATGCATATATAAGCTTATATGTTTCCTATGTTTGCTTTGTAGCAAGGAGACAGAAGCAGGGTTTTCATGTTTTATGCATGGGAACGGTGTCCAGTTTGTCTGTTGTTTTCTCTCTCATGTGTTTACAGCATAACTGTGTTGTGATGCATATTTGCTGGTCAGATAGAGCTTATTAACTATTCTTTATGTTGTGTTTTTCCACAAGGGCCTGATTTAGTGTTTGACATAAATTGTTTGTATGTTCTCCTGCATTGTGTATACAGGAAAAATGCTGAGTGGTATTTATTATGAGGCGCCGACATTCCCTATCCCTGTGCTTGTTTTTTATATGTCATCAGCATCAGGGCGCACTTGCCATTTGGATGAATACACATGGAAACAGGAATATCTAGGCTTCTGTTTAACTCAGCTTAGCCCGCAGCAACACGTCCTCACTGACCTTTGGCTACTTGAGAGCAACCCAGTACAGCCCAGTCACACTAGTACTTGTGCGCGCTCACCTCAGGAGCATGCATGGTGCAAAAACACACAAGATGTAGGACCCTATTCAGTAAGGATTGCAAATTCTACTTATTAGCAGAATTTGCAATCCTATTGATCGCATGCTGGGGTCCGCCCATGGCTGGGCAAGGCCACCCAGCATGCTAACTGCCGCCTCCCCCCTGTGACCACGCTGAAATTACGGGATCGCAGAAAGTAGGGAAGCCTTCTGTTGACGCAGCGACGGCAGGAGGCTCGCGACCATCTTTTTGATCACAGCGGGTGCGTGAATCATCACACAGCCGCCCGATCACTCCCACACCATGCCCCCCATTTGTCTGCCGCCGATTTCCTCTCCCCAGATGCCGCCTGCGCAATGCTCCGTCTCTGCCAAGGAAACGGAGCATTGCCACCCTGTGAACGCCTCTGCCTGACTGATGGGCAGAGGTGTTCGCATATACTGCGGGGCGCTCGCATCGTCTTCGTAATTTTTGCGGTTGGATCGCGTTTTGTGCTCCAACCTGAATGAGGCCCATTACCGCAAACAGCCATAGTCCAGTTCAAAATCAGTCCAGAATGTTGCTGGATAGTCACCTGTTTTACAGTTGTAGCTATATACCAAACTGCATCAGCCCCATTTATATACAGTATGAATTATACACATAATAAATATATAAACCATCTAATTTTATCTTATCCTATTTAAAGATTCATATTTATTGCTCCATATCACAGTAGTTTCATGTTTCAAACATTTACCATGTCTTTCCCCACATACCCATTTCAAGCAATGCTTGGAAATAAATATAAAACTATAAAAACTAAGAGGGAATTCAATTAGCTGTGGTAACTTACCGGGTGCTATCCAATTAGCACTGGCACTTATTATTATTAACACTGGCACTTATCGGGCTTTCTTTATTTCAGGACCCGCTGAGATACGGAAACAAAATCCCCAATAAGTGCCTTTTTTTCACTGCCACAATTGCGAAAACACATAGGTCCAGGAACGTATCCCGGACCCTATGTGTTTTCGTCCTAAAAATTGGATATTTTTCGTGAGAAAAAAATGGGCTTTAATTGAATTGCCCGAAAAAAATATTGGACAAAAAATCGTAGTATGGCCTATTTTGTTCTAGTGAAAATTTATCGGGCACAATTGAATTCCCCTCCCCCTAAAATGGAAGAAAACATGGAGTAAGATATAAATAAAAGTAAGTTGCTGCCCTGGCTACTGGTAACTCGAGAACCAGTTATGTGACTTTGTACAAATCTAGGGCTCACTGTCTGTAGAAACTGTTACTAATTATCTGTTATTAGGAAAACAAGTGAATAAGGGACAACATAGCTTCTATAGTTATTAGAATATAAGAGTGTTCAGTACTGAAGTGCTCAGCCAGGGGCAATTTGAGGATTTCTAAAGCTTCCCCAATAAGCCTCCACCCACTACACATCATGGGGCTGATTCTGAGTCAGATGCAATCCCGATGTTCATGGAGTTAATTTTTGTTTTTACTGCGCATGCGTCTCAGTTTCACTGCGCATGCATTGTGATTGTTGGTACTAATATGCATGCATCTCATTTGCAACACTCATGCTTCGTGATTGAGGTTATACTGCGCATGCATCTCAGTTTCACTGCGCATGCATTGTGATTGTTAGTACTGTGCATGCATCTCATTTGCAACACTCATGCTTCGTGATTGAGGTTGTACTGCGCATGCGTCTCAGTTTCACTGCGCATGCATTGTGATTGTTGGTACTGTGCAAATGTGGAGCTATGTCCCGGCGCTGGGACAGCATGTCCGCTCCCAGCGCCAGGAGTGCAGCAGGCGGAGGCGGAGCTGTGTCCCCAGCGAGACACTGAGGCAGACAGCACTGGTATCAAGTGTCTGATCCCAGTGCTGGTAGAGCAGCGGCGGTGGGTGTCCAGAGCCGGGACCATCTATTGGTTTCCGGTGCCGGGCAGCAATGTGGAAGTGGCACATCAAACTAGGTGCCATTTTGGCAGCCAATTGGAAGCACCGGCGGCGGGACTATGAATCCGGCATCATCCGTGAGCCAAACACGGCTCGCAAAGTGCCGGCCAATAGGAAGCGGCCGAAGTGAGGCAATCAGTGCTCACCGCGTCATAGGCCCCGCCACCGGCGAGTGACTTCAGATGCCGTCGGGGTGGAGAGAAGGAAGGAGGCCACGCGCAAGAGCAGCAAAGAGCTCCAGTGGCCACGGAAGAGGCAGGAAGACGACCAGAACAAGGAAGATGTCCAGCGGCGGCTGGATGCACAGAAGAGGCAGCGGTGCTGCTTTCCAGGACGGGCTAGCGACAGAAGACTGAAGCAGAGGACAGGAGAGGCCATCAGGGGAGTAATGAAAAAGAGCTAACCTAGCTCCCCCCTGGTTCCTCTCCCACCGGGACAGATAGGCCCTCAGTGAGGGCACTGGTCATCTAACCCCCTCCTTAGACCAACAGGGATCGGGCATTAGGCCTGTGGGGACAGTCATGCCAGCCACAGGCCTGTGGGCACTGTAGGCGGGCACTAGGCCCGTGGGGCATTTTCAGGCATTAGGCCTGTGCCCACAGTAGAGGGCATTAGGCCCTAGTCAAAGTGTTGCCAATTGGAGATATAAGGTGACTCTGGGCTTTAGGCCCAGGTCACCCAACCAGCTCCACGTTAGGTGGGTAATTGCCAGGCCTCAGGCCTGGAAGAACAGCTAGGAGGCACTAGGCCGAGTATAAATAGAGTGCCCCCACCTCCCCCCCAGTGAATAAGGGTGGTACTGAGCACTAGTCCCAGACTCCAAACTAACCCCCAAGTAGGCAGGCCAGATCAGCATAATAAGAGTGATCTGGGCGCTAGGCCTGGGTCACTGTAAGTAATTTAAAGTGTTCTTTCCCGTGTGGCAGAGCGGTCCAGCTCCATACACTGGTGTGGTATGTTAGATAGAATAGACTTAGGTCAACAGTGTCTAGGTCGACCACTATTGGTCGACATTGAGTAGGTCGACATGGTTTCTAGATTGACAGGGACTCTAGGTCGACATATACTAGATCAACATGAAAAAAAGGTTGACATGAGTTTTTTAAATTTTTTGGGTGTCGTTTTCTTCGTAGATTGACAGGGAATCCTAATTAGTGCACCATGTTCCCTCGCATGGCTCGCTTCGCTCGCCATGCTTCAGACAAGGTGCCTCACTGTGCTCGGCACAGGTTACCGTTCCCAATTGTAGTCCACGTGGATCTTACAGTATGAAAAAGTTGAAAAAAGGGAAAAAAGTGAAAAACTCATGTCGACCTTTTGTCATGTCGACCTAGAACATGTTGACCTAGAGTCCCTGTCGACCTAGCGACCGGATCCCCCACACACGTAGCCACAACAGCTCCAAATTGGTAGGTAGGGATTGATATACCAGCAGTAAGCAGATAGGAATTTAAAGGGACAGCACCGTTGTATATTCTTGTACTTTACTGTGTTATTAGAGTGTTGTTTCCGTGAAGGGCAAAGGTTGTTTATAGCTTGTGCATAGAGTTTGTGTTGTACCACATACACCTGAGCTAGTTCGAGGGCTCCGTTAATGAAGCTAGTGTAGCGGATGCACACTAGATTAGTTTTTGGCCCTGCACGGCTGTTGGGTTTTTTTTCCCCCTCTTTACAGGGACCTGTAAGTGGAGAAGATCCGAGTACAAGATTGGCAACTGTGAGCATCATCTGTGTCCGTCTGTCTCTTGAGTGCCAGTTCGGTGGACCTTGCTCGGCCGTGCAAGGTCCAGCTACACCTCAGCGCGTGCGTGCTGCTTATGTGAAAATTGGGTGGCTGAGGCTTTATGCCGATGATGATTTTCACCTAACCGGTGAAGGTCGCCGCCACCCCTGGAGTTTCCTCTTTTCCTTTGTTGATACTCCTTCATTGATTTCCTTTCCTTCCCAGTTTGGCCGTCATCTGCTTCTGGAAGGGGATCACCGTGCCCGGGTTCCAGTGAAGATTCCAGGTCCGTTAAGGTTTCTGTGACCTGAAGGTGAAAGTGCGACACGAGGTAAGCAGGGAGACTACACCTGCATGGCAGTAGGCACTGCACCCGCACCCCTCTCACACGTGCATCTCAGTTGCAACGCGCATGCTTCGTGATTGAGGTTGTACTGCGCATGTGTCTCATTGGCACCACCAGGGCAGCCATCGGGAGGGGACTGGGGTCCCGGGCCCTTAAAGAGAGGGGAGCCCACCCCTGGCTCCTACCTTCAATACCTGTAGAGCTGCACCAGCCTGTGAATCAACAGCAGTCTGATACACAAGGGGCCTTATCTGCGCATCAGCTCTCTGTAAACCATCCCTGTAGGTACACAACACTTCACCTATATGTAACGTCACAATGTATGACATCACGTAGGGGTGGAGCAGTGTGGCAGAAACTTTTTTGGGAGGTAGGGGCCCTGTCTATTTTGTCCCGGGCCCCATAATTTCTGATGGCAGCCCTGTGCACCACACATGCATCGTGATTGTGTTTGTACCAGGGACGTGCAGTCAGGGGAGGCAGTGCCTCTCTTGTCATTCCCCAGACATTAATGATTAAGATAATACAAAGAAGATACTTATGACACATATTCTGTGTCATAAGTATCCTCTTTATATTATTCTAATCATTGTAACCAATTAAAGAAGTTTGGGAGGCACTGATAGCAGTGCCTCCCGTAGTCAATGATAACGGGATAGGGGGGGGGGGGGGGGGGGCAAGGCCAAGTGCTGGGCTGTAAAAGCCCATTGACATTTTTTTAAAAAGCGGCACTTATAGAAGTGCCTCGTTGACAAGAAGCACATCCCCTGTCAGCAAGGCACATGTGATTGGACAGCGGATCCAGTGCTGGATCCGCTGTCCAATCACCCGTAAGCGGCGGCGGGACAAGGTTCTCGGAGCTGCCAATAATTATCACCTTCCCCTGACTCCTCACCTGCTGCTGGTGGTGGGAGCCTGCAGCCGCCTGCACCCGGTTATCACCGTTACCCCGCAGACTAGCCGACAGCACCGGGGAGCAGGAGAGCAAAGCGCAGCAGTGACAGCCGGCGCACGGAGGTGGCGGCGGTAAGCCCAGAGAGAGCAGCGGCGGCCGGCACTCTCCTCCTCCTCTCAGACGGGACATCCACCGGCGACTGCTGCATTTGTGCTGCCTAGGGTCCGGCGCTGCCCGTCTCCATTAAGATCGGACAGCAGCTGGCAGGACAGCTCACACAGCTGAGCCTGCAGCGGGTGAAAGCTCCGGAGAGGCTGCAAATTTCAAACATGCCGCTGAGGCCGCCGGCAGGGGAGCTTATTAAGCTGACCTGAGCCGGCAGCAGGGGGGTGCACAGCTGGCAATACCTGCCTGCCATTGCAGAGTAGGGTGGGGGGAGGGCTGGCTGCCACTAACAATTACTGGGCCGGCTGCCATTAACAAATATGGCTGCTGGTCCTTGGGGAGGGCTGCTGCACTTCTGCACTGCACATGCCTAGATGCAGCAGCCTTTGCGCAGTCAGCCAACCACCGCATGCAGCGTGGATCCTCCTTCTGCCGACCTCCTCTGAGCTGTACCTGGGTCCGCAGGCTTCCCTCAGTCACACCCTGCAGCAGAACAGCTCATCCCGCACGGTGAGTAACCTGGTAACTTTGTGTGTGTGTGACCCCCTGTACCTCCTCACCCTGGTGTGTGACCGCCTATACCCCCCTACCCCTGTGTGTGTGACACCTTGTGCCCTCTAGCCCCCCATGATTGACACACTGTTCCCACTACCTTTGTGTGTCTGTCACCCTGTAACACCCCTCCACCCATATTATACAGTACCGTATGTTGGCCTTTCGCTCTTCTATATGCATGCGAGTGTAGTATGGTTTGCCGGCGGTCGGGCGCCCAGCATACCGTCGCCGGGATCCTGGCCACCGGCATGCCGACAGTGGGGCAAGCGCAATTGATCCCCTTGCGGGCTCGCTGCGCTCACCATGCTGCTGACACGGTGGAACCCCCAAGAGGGAGAATAGGTGTCGGTATGCCAGGTGTCGGGAATGGATTCCAGTGCCAGTATGCTGAGCGCCAGGATCCCAACAGCCGGCATACTGAATACCACCCATGCATGCTTTTATCTGTAATATATACACTAACAGCAATGGACCTGTTAAAGGGGTTACATTGGATCTTTTATTGTATTCCCCCCCCCCCCCCCTCGACTCATACCCCCTGTACCTGGCTCCCAGTCAGCATCCACAAATTCCTGTGTCCCCTGGTCACAACCCGTCACCCACACCCGTTGTCCCCAATCACAGCTCATCACCCATAATCAATAATGTATTCACCTCTGTCCCCCGGCCACAGCTCATCACCCCAAAACCTCACAGTCACAGCTTGTCACCCCACACCCTCTACCCCTGTTCACATGCTATCACCTCACACAATATGTCACCCGCTCACAGCCTGTCACTAAATACATCTACCCAGTGGTCACAGTCCGTCACCCCACAACCTCTGTCCCCCAGCCTGTTACCAGACAACCTTTTATACTTTGAACTGTATTTTTATGTAGATCTGTTTTGTTTTGTTTTTTTAATGTAGTTTTATATGGATCTGTTTTTTTGTTTATGTATTTTCACTGGATCTGGTATTTTCAGTGTATTTTTATCTGGATCTAGCTTTTTTAATGTAGGCCTGAGTTTTGCATACTCTGCCATCCAGTCCAGGTTTTAAGGATAGTCATACTTGAGCACGGTGACTTAGTTAGTAACTCAGTCGATCTGACTTAACTATCTGGACTCAAGCATGGATATCCTGAAAACCTGGACTGTAATGGTGGAGCTTGGGAAACTCTGATGGGACCCATAGTAGTGGTGTCATCAGTTCAAATGAAAGGTGATGAGATCAATCATCACTCTTCAAGTCGACGGTGAGATGCTGTGGCTAACTCTCTGGCCGTGCACAGCATGCTGGGAGGAGGGATGGGATTATCTGCTAGGAGGCACCAACAGAAATCTTGCCTAGTGCATCAAATTGTCTAGGGCTGTGTCTGAGCAGCAGCACCGTGCCTGCTGCACTCTCCCGCCGGGATGGGGAGGGGGAGAGTTAGCTCATACCCACATCCGAGACAGGGGCCACTACGTGTAACTGGCACTACATGTAATTGGCACTACAGGACACATTACATGTTTATTGGCAGTAGAGGGGGGCAATACATATAACTGGCACTACAGGATGCATTACGTGTAACTGGCACTACATGTAACTGGAACTATAGGGGGCACTACGTGTAATTGGCACTACGTGTAACTGGCACTATGGGACGCATTGCGTGTAACTGGCGGCACTACAGGAGGGCAATACATGTAACTGGCACTACAGGGGGGCACTACGTGTAACTAGCATTACAGGGGGTGCTACGTGTAACTGGCACTATACTGGGGGCACTACGTGTAACTGGCACTATACTGGTGGCATTACGTTTATCTGGCACTATACTGGTGGCATTACGGGTAACTGCCACTATTCTGGGGGCATTACATTTGTCTGGCACTATACTGGGGGCATTATGTTTATCTGGCACTATACTGGGGGCGTTACGTGTAAGGAGCACTGCTGTGGGCATTATGTGTAATACTGCCAATTGTGTGTGTAGGGGGCTGATAATACGGTATATATATTTATAAGTTGAATTCATAATATATAGTTGCGAGGCCATGCCCACTATTATAGGAGCGAAGGCGCGCACATTGGGGAGAGGGGGCACTTCAAATGATCTTACTCAGGGTTCTAGTAGGCCTGGAGCTGGCATCTGGCTGCTCTCTGGGTACTTTGGGGTCTGTCCTGTAATCACAGTATATACACAATGGCTGCAGTACCAGCCGACCCCCATATACCATAATGTATCTGCTGTTCCTAAAAAGTGAGCTGAGGTTTGTGTTCTTGTGCTGCTGGGGATGTACTGGAGAAGCCAGTGCCTCCCCAGCCATTGACCTCACCGCACGTCACTGGTTTGTACTGCACATGCATTTCCGTTGCACTGTGCATGCATAGTGATAGTGTTTGTACTGAGTCACATGCATATAATTCTGAGGCTTCTAATACTATGCTGGAGGAAGAGAGATGCAGATGCACACTCCTAGCACTAAGAACACTGATAGTAAGAATAATTTAAGTAGACTCTAACAATTAACATTTAGTATAATTGAAGTTCTTAGCACACATTTGCGCAAATATGCGGGCTCATGTACCGCGACCAGGTGACTTCATCACATGGGTCCCTTACATGCCTAATACTATCACATTATATAAATTCATCCACCTTTAAATAGTGCCCTTAACAATGTGTGATCTGAACTGTATGAAAGTGTACGCCCCCTCCTGCCTGCAGATTGTTATATACAAACATACTCTCATACAATATCTAGCACATTTGCCCAGAAAACAGACATTTTGCAGACTACAGGATGTTCTGTGCGAGTCTTTATTTTCTAACAATTTCAGCATGTAACAGAAGAGGCAATATACGTAGGTCTAATCCTTGAAAAGCATGATACATGATTCTTTTATAGGGGCATCAATTCAGGTAGCATCTGAACTAGCCCATTAACACAAGCTAAAAATCTTCAAACTGATGTCTTAACAATAGGCAAAAATCACTTTTACCATAAAGACGAAATCTAAAACGGCAAAATAAAATAAACTGCTATTCAATATGTGCAATTCCCCACACTTAAACGGAGGGGGAAATTGGCAGCTATTTAGTCGAATCCAGGTGAAATGTGACCAAGGTGTGTATGCCCTAATGCAGATCTGTCATTTTCTCCTTTGTTCTGGGATACATTGGTATTAAATGTCTCTTTCCCACAAATCAACAGGCTCCAAGCTAGGCAAGCAGAATGAAAGCCATGTAACATTATCATAAAATTGATATGGAGAACACGGTTATGATGGCTCTGACAAATACAAGTGCTCGTCCATTTAACCCATTCTGAACCAAAAGGTAGAACTATACAGAATTGCTTGGAAGTGATTACTGAATCTGCAGGTGACAAGTGTGTGTGTGTGTGTGTGTGTGTGTGTGTGTGTGTGTGTGTGTGTGTGTGTGTGTGTGTGTGTGTGTGTGCATACGGTATATATATATATATATATATATATATATATATATTCCCATTAGATCTGCACTCCTAAATGTCCAGCATAATAACCCGGTGCCCTCACATTCTCAAAGAGAAGATATACAGACCAGTTTGGTGCGGCACTCATAGGCTTGAAATAAATACTCCATAAGTAAGCAGCGGTTCCAACGTTTCAATATTATTACAATTTTGTCAAGGATCAACCTTGACAAAAATGTAATAACATTGAAACGTTGGAACTGCTGCTTACAGTACTTATGGAGTATTTATTTCAAGCCTATGAGTGCCGCACTGAACTGGTCTATATATATATCTATATATATATATATATGTTGTGACAAGAACACTGGGATAGTGTTTGAGGGCAGGTATATTTGTCCCAGGTTCTTGTCTTACATGTTTTAGAAAATGTTAACTTCTAGGAAAAATGCTTTTTGTTTTGTCTGAACCTTTTCAGTTTGCTGTAAAAGCTGGGTAAAGGCTCTGAGAGAGAGATAAGGCGAGTTCTAGACATTGGGCCCAGTTCGGGTCTTTGGCCTCACAGAGGGCTAATCAGGGTTTCAGCTGTGTAAGAGTGATATAGTGCTTCTAACCTGATTAGTATGGGCAGACTGCCTGGGAAGGCTGCAGGATCTGTGTGTGAGAGACACGCTTTCTGATGCAAGTAAGCTATACAGTATGTACTGAAGAACTCTGTGTTTTGTTTAGTGACAGTTAGGAACATCTTATGTTTAGTTAGTGCCGGACAGGCAAGGTATTTTTATTTTGGGGTTTGTTTTATTTTCTGTTTCAATAAAACTGGCCGGGGTCAGTTGTACCAGAAACTGGACTTGTGTTGTTCCTCAGCTGCTGCGTGCGGCCATATTCCCCAGGAAAAGGCGCCTTGCACCCCTACAGTGTTACAACTTGGTGGAGAATGCGAGCAGGCCGTTCTGCGCATAAGTGAAAGCAGCAGCTTTGTGAGGCCTGCAGAAAACGGTGGTTTATGCAGATACAGCCCAGTGTGAAGTTACTGAGACTCACCCCTGATGGTTTGATATATGTCCTGGGTGAAAGCAGCTGCAAAGCCGCCTGAAAAATCTGTTGACATGGAGGATCTGCTTAAAGCCTTGCTGCAAGCTACAGCGGCTCAGCAGGAGGCCAACCGACAGCAGCAGGTGGCAATGGAGGAAAATTGGAGACTACAGCGTCAGGATAGAGAGGCCTTAGCAGAAGTGGTGCAGAGACTTGCAGCTCGGGTTGGAGATGTGGCCGTCAGTGCTCCAACCAGCTCTAGTTCTATACGGGCCAGTCACTTCCTGCAGAAAATGACAGAGGCTGATGATGTGGAGGCCTATCTGACCACGTTTGAAAGGACTGCCGAGCGTGAGAACTGGCCGAAAGCACAGTGGGCCAGTCTGCTGGCACCTTTCCTGTCAGGTGAGCCCCAAAAAGCTTACTTTGATTTAAGCCCTGCTGAGGCTCGGGACTATGATAAACTAAAGACTGAGATCCTGACCCGCCTGGGAGTCACGCTGTCAGTACGAGCGCAACGGGTGCACCGTTGGCTGTACGCCATGGAGAAGCCTCCGCGCTCCCAGATGCACGACCTTATTCAGCTAACAAAAAAATGGCTGCAGCCAGAGACATTAACTGGTCCCCAGATGGTGGAAAAAGTCGTCATGGACCGCTACTTGAGATCTTTGCCCATGGTCCTGCGCAAGTGGGTGAGCCATGGAAACCCGGGTACTGCTGACCAATTAGTGGACATGGTAGAGAGGTATTTGGCAGCAGAGGAACTACTGATGACCACCCAGCAACCCATAGATCCTCGACAGCGCCCTTCAGTAAAGACTGGTAAGACTGTTCCGTGGGAAAACGTTGCTGGGCGGTTAAGAGAACGCAAGGCTGGAGAGACTGTAAACACTGGCCCTGGAAACAGGCCAATGGGGCTAGAACGGTCTATGCTGCCCAAATGGGTTGGTAATCGTGTGGTTAAATGTTTTAGGTGTGGTATGCCAGGTCATGTTATTGCCAATTGCCCAGTCACGCAAGAACCCATGCAATGTGATGCTGCCTTTGAATGTCGCAGAATGTCTTTCTTTGCTAGGTTAGCCTGTACTGTGGTACCTTCACCTGAGCTGGAAAAACAAATGTGTGATGTGTTCTTAGAAGGTAACCGGGTAGAGGCCTTGCTAGATTCAGGAAGTTTAGTTACCCTCGTGAAAGCTGGGTTAGTGAACCCCTTAAAGGTCCAGCAAATACCTATTGGGGTAACTTGCATACATGGGGATACCCAATATTATGCCACTGCTGAGGTGAATATAGAAACTTGTTGTGGGTCAGCAATGGTTAAAGTGGGACTGGTCCCTACCTTGGTGCATGAGGCCATAATAGGGAGGGATTTTCCTCATTTTTGGAAACTGTGGGAATCACGGTTATCAACAGATGTGAGAAGTAAAAAGCCAGTTGATAATACCGGTGATTTTTTGGATGTACGTGGGTCTTCGGAACTTTCTGGCCCTTTGCCTTTTGCTAGTTTGGCTGGGGAAGTGACAGATGGGGAGTCCAGTGAGGACCCTCTTGCCGGGAACAGAGACATAGTAGTTAGAACTGAAAGCGTGCCTGACCTGGAGGTAAAGAAGGATCTGTTTGCGTCTGAACAGTTAAAGGATCCTACCTTAATAAAGGCTAGAGAGAATGTTAAGATTGTTAATGGGGAACCTGTGGTACCAGGTGACAGGGTTACGTATCCCCACATGGCCATCTGTAATGAGCTCTTGTACCACATTGTCAAAAGGGGTGAGGATGTGGTGGAACAGCTGGTAGTTCCCCAGCCTTATCGGAGAACGGTACTAGATTTAGCTCATAGTCACGTTACCGCAGGACATTTAGGGGCAGAAAAAACCACTGAAAGAGTTTTACAAAGGTTCTTTTGGCCAGGGGTTTATAAAGAAGTGTCTGAATATTGTTCTTCCTGTCCTGAATGCCAGTATCATGCCCCTAGACCCCATTTCAGGAGCCCACTAGTTCCCATGCCTATTATAGAGGTCCCGTTTGACAGAATAGCCATGGATCTCGTGGGGCCCTTGTTAAAGTCTGCTCGGGGCCATCAGTATATCCTGGTAATTATGGACTATGCCACTCGATATCCTGAGGCAGTCCCTTTACGCACTATCACAACCAAGGCGATAGCTAGGGAGCTGGTGCAGGTATTTAGTAGAGTGGGAATACCAAAAGAAATTTTGACTGACCAAGGTACTCCATTTATGTCAAGGATCATGAAAGAATTGTGCAAGTTATTTAAGGTCACTCACCTCAGGACGTCCATCTACCATCCCCAAACTGACGGGTTGGTGGAAAGGTTTAATAAAACATTAAAAAGTATGTTAAAAAAGGTTGTTGAGAGAGATGGGAAAAACTGGGATTGTTTGTTGCCCTACTTGTTAATGGCCATCAGAGAAGTTCCTCAGTCCTCTACGGGGTTTTCTCCATTTGATTTGTTGTATGGTAGACACCCCAGAGGGCTGTTGGATGTTGCCAAAGAGACGTGGGAAGGACAGCCCACTCCTTATAGAAGCGTTATTGAGCATGTAACACAAATGCAGGATAGGATTGCAGCCGTGGTACCTGTTGTCAGAGAGCACATGGAACAGGCCCAAAGTGCTCAACAGAGGGTCTATAACCGGAGTGCCAAGATACGGGAATTTGCTCCTGGAGATAGAGTTCTTGTTTTGGTACCCACTGTGGAAAGCAAATTCCTAGCTAAATGGCAGGGTCCATTTGAGATTAGGGAAAAAGTGAATGAGGTTAATTACAAAGTATACCAGCCGGGAAAGAGAAAACCCGAACAGATCTACCATGTTAACTTAATCAAACCCTGGAAAGATAGGTTGTCTCTGTCAGCGGAGCCTTGCCCTTCGGTGTCTTCACCCCGGTTGCTTCCCGCAGTGAAGGTGTCAGAGACATTATCAGCTGATCAGAACAATCAGGTTAAAGAATTTCTCATCCAAAATAGGGAGGTATTTTCAGAGCTGCCTGGCCGAACGACCATAATAAAACATGACATTGTCACAGAACCAGGGGTCAGGGTTCGTTTAAAGCCATATAGGATTCCTGAAGCTCAGCGAGAAGCTATTTCTAAGGAAGTTAAAACCATGTTAGAACTTGGAGTCATAGAGGAGTCTAACAGTGAGTGGTCCAGTCCCATAGTGCTCATCCCGAAGCCCGACGGTAGCATACGCTTCTGTAATGACTTTCGTAAGTTAAATGAGGTGTCAAAGTTTGACGCATACCCCATGCCCCGTGTGGATGAGCTTGTAGAAAGGCTGGGAACAGCCAGGTTTCTCACCACATTGGACCTGACCAAAGGTTACTGGCAAATACCTTTATCTGATAGCGCCAAAGAAAAAACAGCCTTTTCGGTTCCGGAGGGGCTGTACCAGTATAAGATGTTACCCTTTGGGTTGCATGGGGCTCCAGCAACCTTTCAACGGGCGATGGATAAAATTTTGAGGCCCCATAGAAAATATGCAGCTGCCTATTTGGATGATGTGGTAATTCACAGTACAGACAGGGGGTCACATTTGGTTAAAGTACAAGCAGTACTGGACTCAATCAGAGAGGCAGGGTTAACTGCTAACCCAAAGAAGTGCTGCCTCGCAATGGAGGAGGTCAAATACTTGGGCTTCACCATAGGCAGAGGTCTGATTAGGCCCCAATTGAATAAAGTTGATGCTATTCAAAACTGGCCTCGTCCAGTGAATAAAAAACAGGTAAGGGCTTTTTTGGGAATTACTGGGTACTATAGACGGTTTATTCCTAATTTTGCGACCACAGCGGTGCCGTTGTCAGACCTTACCAAAGGGAAGCAGTCAAATGTGGTGAAATGGAACCCTGATGCAGAAAAGGCGTTCCAAGCGTTAAAAGTGGCTTTGTGTTCACAACCGGTGTTGATAACACCAGATTTTTCAAAAGAATTTGTGGTACAGACAGATGCCTCAGAGGTAGGGATAGGTGCTGTGCTGTCCCAAACCAGAGATGGGGACGAACACCCTATCATTTATTTGAGTAGGAAACTCAATGAGCATGAAAAAAGGTATGCCATTGTGGAAAAGGAGGCTTTGGCCATTAAGTGGGCACTAGATACCTTGAGATATTACCTCTTGGGTAGACAATTCAGACTAGTGACAGACCATGCCCCTTTAAAATGGATGTATGTAAATAGAGGCAAGAATGCTCGTGTAACTAGATGGTTTCTAGCGTTGCAGGACTTTAAGTTTACTGTCGAACATAGACCGGGAACACAATTGGCCAACGCAGATGCATTGTCTCGCATCTTCTGTTTGGGGGCTACAAGTGTTCCGGCCCCTAGGTCGAAACAGGGGAGGGGGATATGTGACAAGAACACTGGGATAGTGTTTGAGGGCAGGTATATTTGTCCCAGGTTCTTGTCTTACATGTTTTAGAAAATGTTAACTTCTAGGAAAAATGCTTTTTGTTTTGTCTGAACCTTTTCAGTTTGCTGTAAAAGCTGGGTAAAGGCTCTGAGAGAGAGATAAGGCGAGTTCTAGACATTGGGCCCAGTTCGGGTCTTTGGCCTCACAGAGGGCTAATCAGGGTTTCAGCTGTGTAAGAGTGATATAGTGCTTCTAACCTGATTAGTATGGGCAGACTGCCTGGGAAGGCTGCAGGATCTGTGTGTGAGAGACACGCTTTCTGATGCAAGTAAGCTATACAGTATGTACTGAAGAACTCTGTGTTTTGTTTAGTGACAGTTAGGAACATCTTATGTTTAGTTAGTGCCGGACAGGCAAGGTATTTTTATTTTGGGGTTTGTTTTATTTTCTGTTTCAATAAAACTGGCCGGGGTCAGTTGTACCAGAAACTGGACTTGTGTTGTTCCTCAGCTGCTGCGTGCGGCCATATTCCCCAGGAAAAGGCGCCTTGCACCCCTACAGTGTTACAATGTATATACTAGGTGATTCATCGCGCCCTACGGGCGCTCTTCACACCGTCGTTTGGGCTACGCCCCGTTAACCCCTGCACACCTTTGGACATACGCAGGCCGTTAGATAACAGAATCAGAAACACAGGGCAGTATAGAGGGCATACAGAAATGGTGTCCGGTTGAGAAAAGATAGAGAGGTGTGGGGGGGGGGGGGGGAGAAAGGGAATGTACAGAAACGCGGTACGAACGGTAAAGGATAGGGAGTGTCAGGGTGGTAGGGAGAGGATAAAGAGAGGCAAGGTGTTAGACAGAAAATACCGTTGCAAGAGGCTACGACCCGTTAACCTCTGCACGGGCTTCAGCTGTGCTATAATTGTTATTATATGGAGTTTTACCTGCAAAAATGTTTATGCTATTGGGTAAATATTGCAAGGGGGAAGGGCGTGCGATTGTCAAGGGGGCGTAGCCCTTTGTGAGGGCGTAAAGAGTGGCCGCAGGGCACAATGAATAACATAGTGTAGTATATACTGCTAGTGTATGCAGCGCAGCTTTGTCAAAGTCGAAAAATATCGTTATTCTCATCGCCTTGTACTAACCCCAATGCTCATGCCCGCTGCGCGTACATTCAGTCTGCTGTACGTGCACATGTCCGCAAAGTGCGTACGCTCGCCCCGGCGAGTATGCGCGGTATATGCGTATTTACAGTAGAGTTTATGAGCTTGTAGCGGTCGATTCGTTTATAGTATATTTAACCCACATAGCATGTTTTGTAGGTAATATTCCCTTTAATAATATCTGTAAGTATGATTAGTGTAACTGGTTCATGAACAAAGGAATTCCTCTTTGCATGATACGAAGGGTCAGACAGGGTCTGGGCGGTGGTGTTTAGTACCTAACCGAAGAGTATTTTATTAGAAACATTCCGGTGTTGGTTAGGAAAGAGATCGGTCGCTCCAGCGTATAGTTATGTTTAAAAGAAGTTTATGGACTTTAAAAGTATTTGCTGTTTTATTACACATGTGGTGTGAGTCCTGATAATCCCTCCCAGCTGAGCATTTTGGAATAGTCACAACCCACCTGTTCAAACTAACCTATGACCTTTTGTTATAATGCGAAGATAGGTTTCTGTGTCCAATGAACAATAAGATTGTAGGGCCCTTTGTAGTGTACTGTACTTAGTGTATATAAGAACAAGCCAGGCTGGGTCAGCTCAGTCTACTCTCCACAAAAGGTTTTCATCATTGACTAACTAGAGAGCTGGTTCCAGGACTGCGCAGCGATCATTCCCCAGTGTGTAAGTTTTTCTCTGTAACCAACTTATTCTCTGTCTGTATTTGCCATACTCTCTCTCACTGTTATTGTTTAGGATTAAGACGCTGTTGTATATTGTATATTTTCAGTTATTCTGTTTAGGTGTTTTATGTTAGTGCTGTAGTGTATAAGCTGTTAACTGTTTTCCCCTTTTTACATAGCTAAATCTCGTTAGTAAAGGTGTTGGAACCTCAGCAAGGTGTCTGTGTTTCTCTAGCTAGTACAAAGGGTTTCTGAGTATCTCAATCACTCAAACAGCTTGCTTAAATATCCAGGTTAACCAGTGGTATATCATTACAGTATCTCAATACTAAGACTTACAGTATAATCATACTCTGTGTTTAAGGTTTAAAAGGTTATTATCTGTGTGTACGCTCGCTGTGTGTATTCCGTACACTCAGCGCAGCGTGTGTTCGTAACTTGCGTACCACGTGTGAGGTCTTCATACGCAAATAGCGTATGAAGTGCGTAGCACGTGCACGTGGTTTAGCGGCCACTACGGCTACACAGTATTAGTAAATAGCTTGTGTTAAAAGGTAGAAAACTGACTCTATCAGCTTATACACACAGTGGCCACAGGTATCAGAGCCGCGTATACACACAATGGACACAGGTAGCTGAGCCGCTTATACACACAATGGCCACAGGTAACGGAGCCACGTATACTCCACACAGTGGCCAGAGGTAGCAGGGCAGCTTATACACACAATACCCACAGGTAGCAGAGCCGCTTATACACACAATACCCACAGGTAGCAGAGCCGCTTATACACACAGTGCCCACAGGTAGCAGAGCAGCTTATACACACAGTGGACACAGGTATCAGAGCCACGTATCCACACAGTGGCCAGAGGTAGCAGGGCAGATTATGCACACAATACCCACAGATAGCAGAGCCGCTTATACACACAGTGCCCACAGGTAGCAGAGCCGCTGATACACACAGTGCCCACAGGTAGCAGAGCCGCTGATACACACAGTGCCCACAGGTAGCAGAGACGTTGATACACACAGTGCCAACAGGTAGCAGAGACGTTGATACACAACGTGCCCACAGGTAGCAAAGCAGTTTATACACACAATGACCACAGGTAGCAGTGTTGCTTATACACACAATGGACCCCGGAGCAGTGCCACTTCTACACACAATTCCCATAGGTAACAGAGGCACTTATACACACAGTGGCCATAGGTAGCTGAGCCGCTTATACACACAATGGCCACAGGTAGCAGCACCACTTATACACACAATGGGCACTATTAGCAGCACCGCTTATACACACAATGGCCACTGGTAGCAGTGTCACTTATACACACAATGGCCACAGGTAGCAGCACCACTTATACACACAATGGCCACAGGTAGCAGTCGCGCTTATTCACACAATGGCCACAGGTAGCAGTGTCACTTATACACACAATGGCCACTGGTACCAGAGCCGCGTATACACACAGTGGCCACAGGGAACTGTGCCACTTATACACAATGGCCACAGGTAGCAGTGTCGCTTAGACACATAATGGCCACAGTATTACTTTTTTTTTATTAATCCAATGTCCATTGGTAGCATCTATACTCACAGAAGTTCAGTGTGTGTGTGGGGGGGGGGGGGGTTTGGAAAGAGGGTGGGTTCAGTGAGGTGGAGGTACCTATCCATGCCGCTGATCACCCCGATTCAGGGAATCACTTGTAGCGGCTGCGGATGGTGTCCGAGGTGCTACGTGTGGTGGAGGGTTGGGTCAGGGAGGGGGTCCAGAGGTGTTGCGGGTGGTGGAGGGGTAGGTGCAGTGGCACGGATGGCGGAAAGGGTGCAGAGGTGCTGTGGGTGGGGGAGGCGTAGGTGTGGAGGGGGCGCGGATGGGGTCTAGAGGTGCTGCGGGTGGGGGAGGTGCAGGTGCGGAAGGGGAGTGTAGATGCTGTTGGTGGGGGAGGGGTGGGTTCGGGGGGCTGTGGATGAAGGAGGGGGTCTGGAGGTGGTGTGCATGGGGGAGGGGCGATGTAGTGGGGGGGTGTTTGGGGAGGTGGGGTTGCAGGGGGGGTGATGTTGGGTGATAGGTTCTAGAAGTGCTGCGGGTGGAGGGGTGGCTGCAGGGGAGCCGTGGATGGGGTCCGGAGGTGCTGCGGGTGGGGGAGGTGTGGTAGGTCCACGAATGGGGGAAGGTGTCTATAGATGATGTGGGTGAGGGAGGGGGCCGGAGGTGCTGTGGTTGGGGGAGTGGCGGCTGCGGGGGTGTGGTGGGGGTCCGGATGCGCTGTGGGCAGGGGAGGGGGCGTGGGGTGCTGCGGGTGTGGGTGCTACGGGTGGGGGAGGAAACGGGAGTGCCGCTGGTGGGAGGGGGATGTGGTGGATGCTGTGAGTGCGGCGGGTGGAGTGGAGGATGCGGGGGTGTAGCAGGGGGGAGAGGTGGGTATGGGGGTGCCACGGGTGGGGGAGGGGTGGTGGCTGCTGCGGGTGTGGGTGCTACGGGTGGGGGAGGTGCACGTGCCGCGGGTGGGGGTGGATGTGGTGGATGCTGTGTGTGCCGCTGGGGGGAGAGGTGCGGGGGGGAGAGGTGGGTATGGGGGAGGGTGCGGGGGAGAGGTGGGGGAGGTGCGGGGGTACTGCAGGTGGGGAAGGGGCGGGGGGTTTGCGGGTTGTGGGTGATACGGGTGAGGGAAGGGGCAGGAGTGTCGCGGGTGGGGGAGGGGTATGTGCGGGGGACGGATGTGGTGGGTGCCGTGGGTGGAGGAGGGGCGGGGGGTGCTGTGGGTGGGGGTGGGAGTGCCGTGGGTGTGGGAGGGGTGGGGGTGCTGCGGGTGCTACGGGTGGGGTAGGGGGTGCAAGGCGGATGTCGCGGGTGGGGGGCGGATGTGGTGGATACTGTGGGTGCCGCGGGTGGGGGAGGGGCGGGCAGGTTTTATGGTGCGGGGTGTAGCGAGGGGGAGTGGTGGGAGTGCCATGGGTGGGTGAGGGGCAGGGGGTGCCACGGGTTGTGGGTGCTACGGGTGGGGGAGGGGCATCTGCTGCTGGTGGGGGAGGGGCGGGAGTGCCGCGGGTGGGAGAGGGGTGGGGGGTGCTGCAGTTGTGGGTGCTGTGGGTGGGGGAGGGGCGGGATTGCCGCAGGTGGGGGAGGGGTGGGGGGGTGCTGCAGATGTGGCTGCTATGGGTGGGTGAGGGGGCGGGAGTGCCGCGTGTGGGGGAGGGGCAGTAGTGCCGCGTGTGGGGGAGGAGCGGGGGGTGCTGCAGATGTGGGTGCTATGGGTGGGGGAGGGGCAAGAGTGCCGCGGGTGGGGGGTGCTGCAGATGTGGCTGCTATGGGTGAAGGAGGGGGTGGTAGTGCTGCGGGTGGGGGAGGGGCGGGGGGTGCTGCAGATGTGGCTGCAATGGGTGGGGGAGGGGCGGGAGTGCCGCGGGTGGGGGAGGGCCGGGGGGTGCTGCAGATGTGTATGCCATGGGTGGGGGAGTGTGTGCCGCGGGTGGGGGGTGCTGCAGGTGTGGGTGCCGCGGGTGGGTGGCGGATGTTGTAGGTGCCGCGGGTGGGAGGGGGACGGGGCGGCAGTCAGTGGCATTCTCCTCCGGACTCTGCGGCAGCTGAGCAGTCACCGGCTGCAGTGTCTCCAGGGTGCAGGGAGTGTACGGGGAGGGGGGAGAGAGGGGAGTGGGCCGAGATTGGGAGGGGACTGGGCGGGGATGGGCGGACCGAGGGAGGGGACTGTTCCTGGCCTGCATCCAGCCACCCAGATCCCAGATCTATGACTGTGACTCCGCCCAGCGTTAGCAAATGAGTCACAATTCACAGATCTGGGCTATTATATAGGAGATATATATATATATATATATATATATATATATACTGTATATATGTATACACATGCGCAGTTCTGACCTGATCGCAGCGCTGCAAAAAACCATAGTGTGTGATCAAGTCTGAATGACCCCCAACATTATTATTGTAAGAAAGCATTTAAAAATGTGTTTGATCAAGGTTTCTAATCCGTGATTATTATTTTTTTTCCATTAAAACATTAATGGCCCAAAAAAAAAAAATGGTTTAAACCAGAAAAACTTTTAAATAAAAAAAGCATTATTTGTTGTTGTTTTTTTAAACTGTTTTTTTTTCCAACCCTGAGATATATATAGATATAAATTGATATATACATTCCAGTATGACCACACTCCCGTGGTAACAAACAACCTATTCCACCCAAGGTAATCCTACGTAGTGCGCCCAACATGGCTACCTGACCTGGTACCTATATAACCCATAGAAGTTATTACCCATAATGTCTGCACCTACCGTGCAGTATGCGTATTGTGCTCTTTAGGTTTTGCTGGCCTTAGTTATCTCTGTATGTTTCTCAGCTTGCTGAAATTTTAATGCCTTTGTACAATATATCATGTTATGATGCATGTAAACCAACTTTGAGTCCAAGCAACGTTTCTGCCTTGACAAAAGGCTCTGTGGGGCTGGTCTCTTCAAAGTGCTGCTGGGATTTCTAAGTGAGTTGGAAACAGTATAAAGGTGAACTCTGATTAATCTCTGTCTATCCATACAGAGATATTAATTTTGTGAGAGAAAGTAATCTGATTCTGATTGATTGATTGATTGTATCTATACTGTTTCTTTTTGTTTTAATACATCTGTACTGGGTTGTTTTTTTGTGTTGTTTTTCTTTTGGAGGGGAAAAAAAAAAAAAGTGTGAGGTGATAGCCTGAGGGGTTAACTCAGGTGTGAGTAATCAGGAGTAATCAGGAGTAATCAGGAGGGTGAGGGGCTGATTGAAACAGCTGGGTGAGCCTATATAAGCAGTGACCAGACTCTTTGAGCCTGCTCTGTGGGGCTGGTCTCTTCAAAGTGCTGCTGGGATTTCTAAGTGAGTTGGAAACAGTATAAAGGTGAACTCTGATTAATCTCTGTCTATCCATACAGAGATATTAATTTTGTGAGAGAAAGTAATCTGATTCTGATTGATTGATTGATTGTATCTATACTGTTTCTTTTTGTTTTAATACATCTGTACTGGGTTGTTTTTTTGTGTTGTTTTTCTTTTGGAGGGGAAAAAAAAAAAAAGTGTGAGGTGATAGCCTGAGGGGTTAACTCAGGTGTGAGTAATCAGGAGTAATCAGGAGTAATCAGGAGGGTGAGGGGCTGATTGAAACAGCTGGGTGAGCCTATATAAGCAGTGACCAGACTCTTTGAGCCTGCTCTGTGGGGCTGGTCTCTTCAAAGTGCTGCTGGGATTTCTAAGTGAGTTGGAAACAGTATAAAGGTGAACTCTGATTAATCTCTGTCTATCCATACAGAGATATTAATTTTGTGAGAGAAAGTAATCTGATTCTGATTGATTGATTGATTGTATCTATACTGTTTCTTTTTGTTTTAATACATCTGTACTGGGTTTTTTTTTTGTGTTGTTTTTCTTTTGGAGGAAAAAAAAAAAAAAAAAAAGTGTGAGGTGATAGCCTGAGGGGTTAACTCAGGTGTGAGTAATCAGGAGTAATCAGGAGGGTGAGGGGCTGATTGAAACAGCTGGGTGAGCCTATATAAGCAGTGACCAGACTCTTTGAGCCTGCTCTGTGGGGCTGGTCTCTTCAAAGTGCTGCTGGGATTTCTAAGTGAGTTGGAAACAGTATAAAGGTGAACTCTGATTAATCTCTGTCTATCCATACAGAGATATTAATTTTGTGAGAGAAAGTAATCTGATTCTGATTGATTGATTGTATCTATACTGTTTCTTTTTGTTTTAATACATCTGTACTGGGTTTTTTTTTTGTGTTGTTTTTCTTTTGGAGGAAAAAAAAAAAAAAAGTGTGAGGTGATAGCCTGAGGGGTTAACTCAGGTGTGAGTAATCAGGAGTAATCAGGAGTAATCAGGAGGGTGAGGGGCTGATTGAAACAGCTGGGTGAGCCTATATAAGCAGTGACCAGACTCTTTGAGCCTGCTCTGTGGGGCTGGTCTCTTCAAAGTGCTGCTGGGATTTCTAAGTGAGTTGGAAACAGTATAAAGGTGAGTTAGAATACAGATAAAGGTGAGTTTTATAATACACAATCAGGAACACACATTTACAGTACCATTAAACTTCTGGTGAGACTGCAAGGGGCTGACCTTGTGAGTGAGTGAGAGGGTCTCTTACTTGGAGTAGCAGAGGGGCTGTGATTGTGCGGGTGTGAGGGGCATTTTTTATTTTTTTTCTTAGCAGGAGCTGGAAGCCGAGTGAAAAGGAGGAGCAGTGAGCTGGTACAACTGCAACTGCTAAGTGGAGTATAGGTGCCGCAGGTGAGAGCACTACGGCTGCATAAAAGTGAAGGACCAAGAACCGCACAAAGATAGATAAGTATAAGCCAGCTTAATTATTGTATAAGTGATATTGCTTGTCTTCTATTTTTTATTTTTGCTGCTTTTTCTTTGAGTGTAACAGGGAGTTAGACCTTGCAAACAATATGGGAGGGGCTGTGATTGAGGACCTCACTCAGTGCATGTCGTGCAAGATGTATGCACACCTGGAGCTACCGGCCCAGTGTGAATACATCTGCACGAGGTGTGTGCGAACTGTTGCCCTGGAAGCCCAGGTAACTGATCTAGAGCAAACGGTTACGCGACTGAGGGAGATTCACAATCTCGAGCGTAGTTTAGACAGAACGGTGGAGGAGTTGCGGGAGGGGTCACTGGTAGAAGAGGATGATGATCAGGTAGCCAGTTGGGTCACAGGTAGAAGGAAGAATAAGAGGGGGAGGCACGACATCTCCGAACTATCAAACCCGAACAAATTTGCCCGATTGGACGAGGAATCGGAGGATGATAGCGAAGAAATGACGGTGCCGGAGGAGACTGCTCCCTCTAGCATCCAGAGGTGCGGTCCCTCTGGCGCGGTTGGGATAAAAGATAGAGAGGTACCTAGTCAAATGGTGGTGGTAGGGGATTCTATCATCAGGAAGGCAGATAGGGCAATCTGCTACCGGGATCGTGATCGCCGTACAGTCTGTTGTCTCCCGGGTGCTCGGGTACGGCACATCGCGGACCGGGTAGATAGATTGTTGGGAGGGGCTGGCAAAGACCCGGCGGTCTTGGTGCACGTTGGCACCAATGACAAAGTTAGCGGAAGGTGGGATGTCCTTAAGAAAGACTATAGGGACTTAGGAAAGAAACTGAAGGCAAGGACATCTAAGGTAATATTCTCGGAATTATTACCCGTGCCACGCGCTAGTCCAGGGAGGCAGAGGGAGATTAGGGAGGTAAATGTGTGGCTTAGGGATTGGTGCAGGAAAGAGGGGTTTGTGTTCCTGGAACACTGGGCGGACTTCTCAGTCAGACGCCATCTCTTTTGTCGTGACGGATTGCACCTGACTGAGGAGGGGGCAGCGGTGCTGGGGGGAAGGATGGTTAGAAGGTTGGAGGAGATTTTAAACTAGGAGCCTGGGGGGAGGGTTTAGCTAAAAACTACGGGTCATGCAGTGAGAATAGTGGGGATGGCGGTAGTAAACAAAATGGGGGAGAAGTTGGGGGGAGGGTAAGAGCAGGCAGTAAGGTTATTAACATGGGTACTAAAAGGGATTTTACCAAAGCACTAACCAATGACGATTACAGGTCATCCTTGCCACATAAGGTGAAAGATGTCCCTAATGCAAGGGAAAATACTTATCTTAGTTGTATGTATGTAAACGCCAGAAGCATTACTGGTAAAAAGGGTGAACTAGAAATACTTGCAGCAAGCAAACAGTATGATATTATAGGCATTACTGAAACTTGGTGGGATGAATCTCATGATTGGACAGTCAATCTAGAGGGCTATACACTGTTTAGGAGAGACAGACTAAATAAAAAGGGTGGAGGGGTGTGTCTGTACGTAAAGTCGTTTTTAAAACCTAATATATGGGAAGATACTCAGAAGGGTACTGTAGACACTGTTGAGACACTATGGGTAGAAATTGCATGCGGGGAAAAAGGAACAAAAAAGTTAGTATTGGGTGTATGCTATAGGCCGCCTGGTATCAACGCATCTGATGATGAATTGTTACTAAAGCAAATTGAAAAAGCAGCAGGAGTAGGAGACATAGTAGTGATGGGAGATTTTAACTATCCAGAGATAAACTGGAAAAACGATTCATGTGATACTGCTAGGGGCAGTATGTTTTTAAACACACTAAATGATAACTACCTAGTCCAACTAATTGAGGAACCAACTAGGTACAATGCAATCTTAGACCTGGTATTAACAAACAATCAGGATTTGGTATCGGGTATTATAGTAGGGGAACCCATAGGAAACAGCGACCATAATATGGTCACATTCAATATCAGTTTCTACAAACAGCCCTATACTAGCTCAACTAGGACTTTAAATTTTAGCAAAGCAAATTTTGAAATGATGAGGGTATTTTTCAGGGATATTGAATGGGAAGGTTTGTTTTTAGGAAAAAATACTACGGAGAAATGGGAGGTACTAAAATTCCTGCTAGCTAAAAATACACTCAAATATATTCCTATGAGTAGCAAAAAAGGGAATAAAAATCATAAACCGATGTGGCTTAACAAAAAGATTAAGGAACTTATGGGCAAGAAAAGGCGAGCATTTAAAAAATACAAATCTGACGGGGAAGCAGAGTCATTTCAGCACTATAAGGAATGTAACAAAAATTGCAAAAAGGAAATAAGAGCGGCTAAAGTAGAAACTGAAAAACTAGTAGCAAAGGAAAGCAAAGCAAATCCCAAAAAATTATTTAAATACATCAATAGCAAGAGATTAAAAAAGGAGAGTATAGGCCCTTTGAAGGACACGTTGGGAGTCTTAAGCAAAAATGATAATGACATAGCGAACACACTAAATGAGTTTTTTTCAACAGTATTCACTAGAGAGGACCCAATTCAGGGACTGACACACAATCTCAATAAGGACAATATCACACTGATAGGTACTTATTTAAGCGAGGAAGTAGTCTGTCACCGATTAAAACATTTAAAGATTAATAAATCACCAGGGCCCGATGGTATTCATCCAAGGGTTCTAATGGAGCTTCACTCTGAACTGGCAAAACCGCTATCTCTGATCTTTGAGGATTCAGTTATATCAGGTATGGTTCCCAAAGACTGGCGTATAGCGGAAGTAGTGCCTATATTCAAAAAGGGAAGTAAAGCTGAACCAGGTAATTATAGACCAGTTAGTCTTACATCTATAGTGGGGAAAGTATTGGAAGGTATTCTAAGAGATAGTATTCAGAAGTTCCTTGAAACCAATAAGGTCATTAAAAGGAATCAACATGGGTTTATGAAGGACAGATCCTGTCAAACCAACTTACTTGGCTTTTATGAAACAGTAAGCGCAAACCTAGATCAGGGTAAAGACGTGGATGTAATCTTTTTAGACTTTGCCAAAGCGTTTGATACTGTACCACACATGAGACTTATATACAAGCTACAAGAATCAGGGCTAGGAAGCACAATATGCACTTGGGTCAAAAACTGGTTAGATAATAGGAAGCAGCGCGTTGTGGTTAATGGATATTTTTCAACTTGGACTGAAGTGCTAAGTGGTGTGCCGCAAGGCTCAGTATTAGGACCGCTATTGTTCAATATTTTCATTAACGACCTAACAGAAGGTCTAGAGAGCATGGTGTCAATTTTTGCAGATGATACCAAATTGTGTAAGGCTATAAATACAGAGGAGGATGCCGAGTCTCTTCAGAACGACTTAGTTAAATTAGAAGCATGGGCAGCCAAATGGAGAATGCGCTTCAACACAGACAAGTGTAAGGTAATGCACTGTGGTAACAAGAACAAAAATTACACCTACCTACTAAATGGGGTAAAACTAGGGGATTCTGTACTGGAAAAGGACTTAGGTGTCCTCATAGATAGCAAGCTAAGCAGTAGTACCCAAAGTAGGACTGCAGCAAAGAAGGCTAATAAGATATTAGCATGCATAAAACGGGGTATTGATGCTAGGGACGAGAGTATTATACTCCCATTATATAAATCACTAGTGAGGCCACACCTTGAATACTGTGTACAGTTCTGGGCACCGTACTACAAAAAGGATATCCTGGAGCTTGAAAAGGTACAAAGGAGGGCGACCAAACTAATTAAGGGCATGGAGACGATGGAATACAAGGAAAGGCTTGAAAGACTAGGCATGTTTACATTGGAAAAGCGGAGACTAAGAGGGGATATGATCAACATCTACAAATATATAAGGGGACAATACTCAGAGCTTGCGCGGGACCTGTTTTTGGTTAGATCAACACAGAGGACTCGTGGACACTCGCTCAGGTTAGAGGAGAGGAGATTCCGCACAATACGGCGTAAAGGCTTTTTCACGGTAAGGACAATACGTGTTTGGAATTCCCTGCCCGAGGGAGTTGTAATGGCGGAATCTGTCAACACCTTTAAGAATGGGTTAGATAAATTCCTATTGGATAAGGATATCCAGGGGTATGGTGCATAGTCATGCATTATAGTTACTATTTAGTCAAATCATCATGTAGAGGACACCACAAATAGATTGAACTCGATGGACAATTGTCTTTTTTCAACCTCAGATACTATGTTACTATGTTACTATGTAATGTTAGGACTGAAACGTTGATTGAATGTGAATAAATTCTGCTGTCATTTTGCAAGACTGGTGAGTGCACTACTTATTGACTGACTGACTCTCTCTCTCTCTCTCTCTCTATCTTTCTCTGTATATATATATATATACTGTATATATATATATATATACTGCTGCAATGGCTGGCACTCCGTCCTGAATATGGTATCTGCCTCGGTGCCCTACTTAACTCTTGACAAAGTGGAATATGTATGCAGAGGGAAATAGGCGGCACTTGCAGGACTAATCAAAATTATTAATAAAGCGGAGGCAACAAGTGCCTACTATGCATCAACGTTTCATCCTGATGCAAGTTTTGCTTAATAAAACTGAAACGTTTATGCATAGTAGGCACTTGTTGCCTCCCCTTTATTAATAATTTCGATTATTCCTGCTAGTGCCGCCTATTTCCCTCTGCATATATATATATATATATATATATATGCACTAGAGCACTAACATTCATGAAGTTAGCTGTTACCATTATTATAAATCACGCTGTATAGCCATTTATATTTTCAGCGATGTCTACTTTTTTAAATTCTAAAATTTTATATACTGTACTAGTTTTTGGTTGCATCATTCGCCAGGATGTATGAACCCAAATGGGGGTATCCAATTACCCGTGGTCAATGACTGCGGGTAATTGTATCACCGTAGGCTATCCAAATCTCTCTCTTTCTCTCTTCCAAACAGCTCCATTTAACTCTCTCCCCCTCTTGTTGTATCATAACTATTTTATGTGTTTTGTTTGTCGTCAGTTGCCCAGCAACACTGTTGTGACCTCGGGATTGGCTCCCTGCCCGGCGCTGTCTGCTGACGTCAGCGCCCTGCGACCCGTGGACAGCGCGGACGGACGCGGCGGCTGCAGCGACGCCGGACAGGTGAGAGGAATCCTGTTAATGATTACCTGTTTAGCTGGGTATATATGTATTGTATGTGTAAGTGTATTGGTGCATTGTTTGTCCCTGAAGACGGGGCTTGTTCCCCGAAACGCCGTAGGACTGGAATAAAAGTTTTCTATACAGAATAATTACGACTGCTGAGTGTCGCTGACTTCTTTTCAACTACATTGGATCTGGCAAGGATCACAGAAGGCACCGCAGCAAGTAATCCAGCAGCCCCCACACTGAGTGACGATCCTAACACCGCTATCTATTTAGGATAACCTGCACGCTGCCATGCCGGCAATGTGATACAGGAATTATTCTGGTTAAGGCACCAAAGGGACTTTCATTTATTTTCACACATATTTCCAGGGAACAGAGAATCATTGTCACAGCTCCACACAGTGACTTTTTGTTTTAACACTGATGTGTGATTAATCCACGGATCAACGCAGCTTGATCATCCAGTATATCCTGCCCTGACTGGGCTAAAATGTCAGCACCGGATTCGGATATCGAAACAGCCTGGGAATTGGCGCAACTTGACGCTAAAGAACGCTACAGTTACTCCGATGCAGAGGCTCAAGCTATTCTCATCAAGCAAAAATTAGATGATGATCCTCCGATTTCCACCACAGCAGAATTATACCGTCAATGGTAAAAATTAAAACGGCGAGAGTGTGATTTCACATATCATGGGATAACTTTATCGGACTATTATCGCACTAACCAAATACCAAGGGGATTCAGGATAAGGAATACCCCCACCATAGGCCGATACAGTATACACTTTTGCAGGCGGTGGGTAGTAATTTTAAATAAGTGCTCCATGGACCTGATGTTGTTGGTAATAGAAGAGTCCACCCGCGAATTGACACAGATTAAAGAGCAACTAATAACGTTTGAGAGTGCTCACAAGTCAACGCTGTCTGCGGACACTACTACCAATTGGCTTGACAAAATCCAGGTCCACATGGAACAGTACAGGAGCAATCTGATTAAATATAAGAAAGAAAAACTACATAAAGTTCAGGCTGATTACCAACAAAGACGAGTCTATTCTTGGCTCAGTAATACCAACCCAACCCAGGAGCGATCGACACAATTCAGGAGATACCGACAGCGTAAACTTCCGTTTGAGCAGACTGACTCCAGTACATCAGTGAGTGAAAATGAACAACCCAGTACCCCTTCTACATCCAATACAGCAACTTACCCTTTAGGGGTAGCTACCCGTTCGGGCCATCGCCCCGCCCCCGGACGAGGACGAGGCGGTCGGGGCAGAACAACAGGATCCAACGTGCGACGACCACCACGCCGCTGACAGATTTAGTTATTAATCTATCCTCGACTCCACTCACGATGACAGAACAAAAAGTTTTATCACGAGGGTTGCCATTTGTACCTACCACCAAGCCGGATGCCTTCACTGCACAAGTGGAGAACTACAAATTTAATAGGACATTGCGCCTTAAAGAACACTTTGGAATTTCTGAGGGAGCCACTCAGGGTATCGACATCCCTGCCAAATTGCACAAAGTGGCCCCTAGATCTAAATTTGATCCTAATACAAATAATCCATCCATAAGGACTTTTTCTAGGATGTTGGAACAGTCGTATGAACAGACTTCCACAAACATACTTAATTCTAATCTTAGTACCGAGGAACGGAGAGCACTGAAGGACTTGTCCATGAGGACGGACCTCATAATAAGGGAAGCAGACAAAAGGGGGGTCTGTAGTCATACAGGACTTACCGGTGTATGTGGCAGAGGGAAACCGTCAACTTTCTGATACAGCCACATACAAGTGTTTAACATTTGATCCTACCATACAATATAAGACGGAATTAGATTTATTTTTGTCACATTGTCTAAGTACGGGCGCATTATCTGATGATCAGGTAAAAGCCATGACAGTCCAGTACCCCACTGTACCTTTATTTTATACAGTGCCTAAAGTGCATAAATCTTTATCTAACCCGCCGGGCCGACCGATTGTGTCGGCCAGAAAATCACTATATCACCCCATTTCCATCTTCTTGGATGCCTATCTAAATCCCTGCATCCAAGCGGTCCCCTCGTACCTGAAGGACACTACAACATTACTGTTGCATTTGCAACAGACAGTTATTCCTTCTGAACAGATGCTTTTATGTAGTGCCGATGTTACCAGCCTCTACACCTGTATCCCACATGATGCAGGTGTGGAGGCAGTACGGGCGTTAATTAACAACAATCCTCTATACTTGGGCCCACCTATTGAGGTATTCTTACAACTCCTAACTTTAGTCTTGACCCGTAATTACTTCACATTTAATGGTCGCATTTATTTACAACTAACTGGCTGTGCGATGGGGTCCCCAGTGGCCCCATCGTACTGCTTATATGTATCATGTGGAAACCCAATTGTTTAATTGCCCACAGGGGTCATCTATGTGCTTCTACAAGAGGTACATAGATGATCTCTTCATTTTTTGGAATGGTTCAGCTTTGTCGTTATCAAAGCTTTTAGATGACCACAATGCTTCTGATGGTGCTGTGAAGTTTACTTATCAGATTTCTTCTCAAAAAATACATTTTTTAGATGTGGCCATCTCCTTAGTTGATGGCGTTTTACAGACCAACTTATATGTTAAGCCTACTGACCGGAATTCTGTGTTACATCATGAGAGTTTTCACCCTCTATCCACACGTAAGGGTCTTCCATATTCTCAATTATTGCGAGCTAGGCGACTCATTTCTGATCCTTTGCAAACTGCAATTACAATGGATCAAATGGTAACTAAATTTGAGGAGCGGGGTTATCCACGCGCAGAACTTTTAGCCAGTAAGTCCAAAGCCCTTAGACACACTAGGGAATCTTTACTGAACAGTACCTCTTCACCTCACTAGAATTCCGTGGGTTAATAAATTTACGACTGCCACTACTTCGTTGGTCAGGAAGGCTAAACAACTTTGGACAATGATTAATACAGACAAATCCTTACCAGCGTTGGCGGGTACAAAATTACTCCCCAGTTATACCAGGGGTAAAAGCATTGCAGATACCATAGTTAAATTGGATATTTTTCCTTTAACCAAATCAGTGCAATCACATTTTTTGCAACCTAAACTTGGTTGCTATCGTTGTTTGGGTTGCTCCACATGCAACACACTCATGACGGGTTCTAACTTTAGTCATCCACTTACTGGGAAGAAGTACATTATTCGTCACAGAGTAACTTGCACCTCCACCCACGTAATCTATATGTTAAAATGTCCCTGTGGATTAGCTTACATTGGTAAGACCCAGAGGCAATTCCGGGAACGTATGGCACTACATCGCAGTGCCATCAAATTGGCCATCGAGAAAGGCACCAGTGAGCAACCGGTCGCCCGACACTGTGTACAAGCCCGACACACGGTAGCCAGCATGCGGGCTATCATTATAGATCAGGTTCCATTGTCACACCGTGGAGGGGATCGGAACAAAATCCTACTGCAACGTGAAAGCAGGTGGATTTTTGTTCTTAACACCTTGTCACCACGAGGTTTGAATGAGACTATGGGTCTTCAATGCTTTTTATGATTACCTGTGGAGGTACCCATTACTTAAACAAGTCCACATAGTCTATCCGTTTAATGTTGTGGTTAATACTGCTATATATATTTGATTGCAATTAGCATAATGCATAATTTAGTTGGATTGACATTTTAGGGGCAGCGCACTATCAGTCCGTTAGTCTCCATTATAGGATCATTATATCACAAGGTATTTATTGGATCTGTGCTGTCTTGATTAATAGATTAATTTTTTAATTTCACTCTGTATGTGTTTTAATGTTTCTTGTGCTTACAAGCACATCCGGTATTGTGCTTGTTGTATCATAACTATTTTATGTGTTTTGTTTGTCGTCAGTTGCCCAGCAACACTGATGTGACCTCGGGATTGGCTCCCTGCCCGGCGCTGTCTGCTGACGTCAGCGCCCTGCGACCCATGGACAGCGTGGACGGATGCGGCGGCTGCAGCGACGCCGGACAGGTGAGAGGAATCCTGTTAATGATTACCTGTTTAGCTGGGTATATATGTATTGTATGTGTAAGTGTATTGGTGCATTGTTTGTCCCTGAAGACGGGGCTTGTTCCCCGAAACGCCGTAGGACTGGAATAAAAGTTTTCTATACAGAATAATTACGACTGCTGAGTTCCGCTGACTTCTTTTCAACTATATATATATATATATATATATATGCACTAGAGCACTAACATTCATGAAGTTAGCTGTTACCATTATTATAAATCACGCTGTATAGCCATTTTTATTTTCAGCGATGTCTACTTTTTTAAATTCTAAAATTTTATATACTGTACTAGTTTTTGGTTGCATCATTCGCCAGGATGTATGAACCCAAATGGGGGTATCCAATTACCCGTGGTCAATGACTGCGGGTAATTGTATCACCGTAGGCTATCCAAATCTCTCTCTTTCTCTCTTCCAAACAGCTCCATTTAACTCTCTCCCCCTCTTTCCCTGTGATAGGTGCAATGCCATTTCTAATCGAATTGCAAGGGAATCGGGAGTACACTTTCATGAAATTATCATGTTTAATTAGGATTGAAGTAACATGGGGCTTCACTTATGGAACTCGTGGCTGTTTGAATGTGCCATGCGAGAATCACTGTAAGCCAACAACATGTTGTATTTTGGCTGTAAACATTTACTTTGTTTTTCTCTTTAATCTAAATCCAGTAACAAAGCAGGAAATAAATAAAAAGCTAATAAAAACAAATAAAATTAATACAAATGCCGTGAAAAGAGATAACAGTATTGATCCTGATTCAGAGTTACATACATGTTGGCCACAGATGTGGCTGCATTGCGTGCTTGCATATGTGTGCACGTTTGTGTCTGTCTGCAGAGTTGGCTAACTCTATGCAGATACACAGATTCTTTCCGCCAATGCTGCTCTGTGTAAGGGAGAGATTTAGTAAACCTTCTAAAATAAAAAGTGGAAGAGTTACCAATAGCAATCAGTAAGATACTGTCAGCGGTGGCTCCTTATTTGTCACGCCATTGGGTCTGCAGTGTGCTTATGCAGCCATTTCCTCCCTGCCATCCCAGTGATTGATGGCTGGCTTAAAGGTGATGGGGTGGGGTCTGAATTTGGTTGTAGGACTTAACTCCAGAACTACCAGGTGCTACATGCTAGGGACGTGCTGGTTTCTAAGAACTGTATCGTCTGCAGTCCATAGAACCAGATAGGACTTCCATAATAGCAGGGGAACGGCTTTTTATGGGAGGCACTCACACTGCACTCGCAGTCAGGACTGGCAGTCCCTGGGGCAGAAAACACTTCTGCCTGGTACTGTCTGTCTGTGTTTAGTAGGGAGAGGAAGTAAGTCACTGCCAATGCTAGGCAGCGCCTGCAAGTGCCAGATTTTACTGAGGGGGGGGGGGGGGGGGGGGCTGCAGACTTGCAGCCCCTAGGTAAAACCCGCACTGGATACTGTCATTTCTACATTGTACAAAATTAAAGAGAGCTATAATCAGATTGGATACTGTTGTCAACGCTTCTTCTTCCCTGCTCAGAAGGTTTGGGAAATATCCCACTACAGTAAGTCTCACCATCGTGTGACTACTGCAGTCATATGATACTTAGGGGTCTATAGTCTAAGGGCGTACTCAAGTAAGTAGAGAGGGTAAAATGGAGCACAGAGGTTGGCAGTGGATGTCATGAAAAGCTGGGTGGGCAGGAGGACATGTAAGGAGAAAGCTTATAGGCAGAGGGGTATGCAAATGAAAAGCCTGTGGACAGGGGGGGCATATTAGGGAAAGGAAGGTACGTGAGGGAAAAGTTGATGGACAAAGTTGTTCCTGAGAAATAAGCAGGCGATCAGAGCAATATGTGAGAGAAAGATTGGTGGACCGCTGAGAACATATCAGAGAAAATCTGTAAGGCAGATAAGTAAGAGCTGATGGTACAAGGGCATGTGAGGAACATCTGGGGAGCAGGGCTGGCATGTGAGAGAAAAGTCAATGTGCAGAGGGGCATTTGAGGAACATATCATAGGCAGGGGTGGCATGTGAAAGAGAAGCGAACATGCAGAGGAGCATGTGAGGAACATCTGGTGGGCAGGGAATATGGGCCAGATGTACTAAGCCTTGAAAAGTGATAAAATGCATTGTGATAAAATGCCGGGATCCAGTCATGTGACCGGCGCTCGGGATCCCGGCGCTTGGGATCCCGGCGGTCACCATGCTGATGCCAGGATCCCGCCCACTTACCAGCCCGACAGTCGGAACTACAGGATAGGGACTATTTCCACTCATAGAGTGGGAATATAAACTGCGGCAAGCACAGCGAACCACTGAGACCGCTGCGTCGCGAGCGCAGCAATCTCGCAAGGAGCTTTGGTGCATTCGCCTTCCCCGCCTTAATTCTGCTTCCGGGAACCCGGGGTCAGTATGCTGACCACCGGGTTCCCCAGTGCCGGTCACTCAGCCTCAACCATAAAATGCCAACCAACCAGCTCCTACCTGTCATTTTTCAAACCCAGCCTGTAACGTGGCAGTTGGGAACTGACTGTCTGGTACTTTATTACCGTGCAATTTATCACTTTTCAAGGCTTAGTACATCTCCCCCCATGTGAGGGAAAACCTGGGGGCAGGGATGGTGTGTGAGAGAAAAGACAATGGGGGTAATTCCGAGTTGACCGCAGCAGCAAATTTATTACCAGTTGGGCAAAACCATTTGCATTGCAGGTGTGGCAGATATAACATTTGCAGAGAGAGTTAGATTTTGGTGTGGTGAGTTCAAACTGAAATCTAAATTGCAATGTAAAAATAAAACAGCCAGTATTTACCCTGCACAGAAGCAAAATAACCCACCCAAATCTAACTCTCCCTGCAAATGTTACATATGCCCCCCCTGCAGTGCACATGGTTTTGCCCAACTGCTAACAAATTTCCTGCTGCGATCAACTCGGAATTACCCCCACTATGCAGAGGGGCATGTAAGGAAGAAGCTGGTAGACAGAGGAGGGTGTGAGGGAAAAGCTAGTGGACATGGGGACATATCAGTTAAACAGCATTTATTTTTCGGGTTGTGGTTATGTGGCTTACTAAAAACTCATAAATATGTAAAGATAAATCTCTTATATAATAGCCCAGATCTGTGACTTTGTGACTCATTTGCTAACGCTGGGCGGAGTCACAGTCACAGATCTGGGATCTGGGTGGCTGGATGCAGGCCAGGAACAGTCCCCTCCTTCAGTCCGCCCATCCCCGCCCAGTCCCCTCCCAATCTCTGCCCACTCCCCTCTCTCCCCCCTCCCCATACACTCCCTGCACCCTGGTGACACTGCAGCCGGTGACTGCTCAGCTGCTGCACAGTCCGGAGGAGAATGCCGTGGACGACCACTGACTGCCGCCCCACCCCCCTCCCACCCACGGCACCCACAGCCTTCACAAAATCCGCCACCCACCCGCGGCACCCACACCTGCTGCACCCCCCACCCGCGGCACTCACTCCCCCAACCATGGCACACACATCTGCAGCACCCCCCGGCCCTCCCCCATCCGCTGCACTCCCGTCCCTCCCCCACCCATTGCAGCCACATCTGTAGCACCCCCCGCCCCTCCCCCACCCGCGGCACTCCCGCCCCCTCACCCACCTATAGCAGCCACATCTGCAGCACCCCCCCTCGCCCCTCCCCCACCTGCGGCAATCCCGCCCCTCCACCACCCGCGGCACTCCCACCCCCTCCCCCCACCCATAGCACCCACATCTGCAGCACCCCCCACCCCTCCCCCACCTGCACCACTCCCCCCGCTACACCCCCGCACCATAAAACCAGCCGCCCCTCCCCCACCCGCGGCACCCACAGTATTCACCACATCCGCCCCCCACCCGCGACATCTGCCTCGCACCCCCTACCCCACCCGCAGCACCCCCCACCCCTCCCACACCCACGGCACTCCCACCCCCACCCGCAGCACCCTCCTCCACCCACGGCACCCACCATATCCATCCCCCGCACATACCCCTCCCCCACCCGCGACACTCCCGCCCCCTCCCCCACCCGTATCACCCACAACCCGCAAACCCCCCCCGCCCCTTCCCCACCCGCAGTACCCCCGCACCTCCCCCACCTCTCCCCTGCTACACCCCCGCACCCTCCCCCAACCCACCCCCATACCCACCTCTCCCCCCCGCACCTCCCCCCCCCGCGGCACACACAGCATCCACCACATCCACCCCCACCCGCGGCACACGCCCCTCCCCCACCCGTAGCACCCACACCCAGAGCACCCACCACCCCTCCCCCACCCACGGCACCCCCGCACCCCCATACCCACCTCTCCCCCCTGCTACACCCCCGCATCCTCTACTCCACCCGCCGCACCAACAGCATCCACCACATCTGTACCCCAACCGCTGCACATCCCCCCCTCCCACCCACAGCATCCACCACATCCCCCTCCCACCCGCGGCACTCCCGCTTCCTCCCCCACCCCTAGCACCCACACCCGCAGCACCCCCTGCCCCCTCCCCTGCCCACAGCGCATCCGGACCCCCACCACACCCCCACAGCCGCCACTCCCCCAACCACAGCACCTCCGTCCCCTCCCCCACCCACATCATCTATAGACACCTTCCCCCATTCGTGGACCTACCACACCTCCCCCACCCGCAACACCTCCGGACCCCATCCACAGCTCCCCTGCAGCCACCCCTCCACCCGCAGCACTTCTAGAACCTATCACCCAACATCACCCCCCCTGCAACCCCACCTCCCCAAACACCCCCCCACTACATCGCCCCTCCCCCATGCACACCACCTCCAGACCCCCTCCTTCATCCACAGCCCCCCGCACCCACCCCTCCCCCACCAACAGCATCTACACTCCCCTTCCGCACCTGCACCTCCCCCACCCGCAGCACCTCTAGACCCCATCCGCGCCCCCTCCACACCTACGCCTCCCCCACTCACAGCACCTCTGCACATAAGCGTGCGCAGCTAATGTTATTAGAGGGTGCACCGCCGGAGAGGCGTGTCTAGCACCACCTTTTGGGCGTGTCTAGCGCCGCCTTTTGGGCATATCTAGCACCGCCCAGGGGCGTGTCTATCACTATTTCTCATTCCCTCAGTAAAATCTCATGGCGTAAACTAATTTCTCCCTAGTTCCTAATAAAGTACATATAATTCACCCCAGAGAAATAAAATAAAACATAATAGTGCGACCATCAGCTGGTACTGACTGCCCGCTATGGCATAACCCTTAGTCCTAGCTGCTGCTGCACCCTATCGCTGCTTACACTTCCACAACCTATCCCTGACCCAGAAGTGGAACTAGAGAGTGGTGGGCCGAGGTGCATATAAATTCCCCTCCACACACACACCCCACCCCTTGCACTGCCCAGTACTGACTGCCCGCTATGGCATAACCCTTAGTCCTAGCTGCCGCTGCACCCTATTGCTGCTTACACTTCCTCAACCTATCCCTGACCCAGTGGCGGGACTAGAGAGTGGTGAGCCTAGGTGCATATACATTCCCCTCCACACACATACCCCACGCCTTGCACCGCCCAGCGCCAACACACTGATTTTGGGTGGGACACTCAGAAAAGTACGGGCGATTTAGGGGGGCGAACGTTTGAGTTTTAATATAACACAAGTAAAGTTAAAAATTTACACATGTTCCATTAGAGCCACATCTGCCTCTTTCTATGCCATCAGACTCCTTGTCCACAGGACACAGGTCCCCATGCTCACCAGTTACCCCTTAATTACATTACATCACACGGTAAGAGCTGAAATTCACATTATGCCACACAGTATGAGCTGAAATTTTAATTACGCCACACGGTATGAGTGTAAAATCACATTACGCCACACGGTATGAGTGTAAAATCACATTACGCCACACGGTATGAGCATAAGTTCACATTACGCCACACGGTATGAGCTGAAATTCACATTACGCCCCAGAGCATGAGCTGAAATTTGTATTACGCCACACAATATTAGCTGAAATTCACATTACGCCACACAGCATGAGCCGAAATTTATATTACGCGACACAGTATGAGCGTAAATTCATATCATGCCACACAGTATGAGCCAACTTCACATTACGCCACACGGTATGAGTGGAAATTCACATTACGCCACACGGTATGAGTGGAAATTCACATTATGCCACACAGCATGAGCGGAAATTCACATTACGCCACACGGTATCAGTGTAAATTCACTTTACACCGCACAGTATGCGCCAAATTCACATTACGCCACATGATATGAACCACATTCACATTACACCACGCGGTATTAGCCAAATTCACATTACGCCACATGGTATGCCCCAGTGCCAGATACCCTTAAAACCCCCTCTCAGGAAACTACTAAGAGCTTGGCTCAGCTAATATATTTTTATAACCCTTCTTTTCTGTTCTTTAAGTTTTTTCCCTGAGTACACTTACAGATTTATTTATTTAAAAAAAAAAATTGTGGGGGAGGGGGGGTGGGGGGGCAACTTCATGTACAGTATATATAAAATAACAGGAACAGGCTCAGCTGCAGCACAGCAGTAGTTTACTTACTTTAGTCACTGACTGAGGCTGAGCGTGGCAGTTTCTGAACCGTCTGTGTTGAGCTGAATTTGCCTCCCGGTCCTCGTCCTTGACTCCACCAGAGAGGAACGCAGTACTGTGCGGCTGTGGTAGCAGTGGTACGCAATAGAGAGAGGGAGAGAGAGTGCGAGAGCAGGCGGGCGGTGTGATGTCACATTGAGGCGCAGGGTGAAGCTTTGTACTTCAGTGCACCACATCGCATCCACTGTCACCCAGTGCAGCCGCCGGTCAGTCCCAGACAGTCAGTTCTGACTCCTGACAGTACAGCGGGCACAGCGGGGGAGGGAGGAGGAACAGGCATGAGCAGCATGTGATCACTGTGCTGCAGGCGTGTAGGGGGTGCCTGTGCGCACCAGGCACCCCCCATGCGCACGCCTATGCACCCTTTCCGCCATCCGTGCCACTGCACCCACCCCTCCACCACCCACAACACCTCTGGACCCCCTCCCGCACCCACCCCTCCACCACACGTAGCACCTCGGACACCATCCGCAGCTGCTACAAGTGATTCCCTGAATCGGGGTGATCAGCGGCATGGATAGGCACCTCCACCTCACTGAACCCACCCTCTTTCCAAACCCCCCCCCCCCACACACACTGAACTTCTGTGAGTATAGTTGCTACCAATGGACATTGGATTAATAAAAAAAAAGTAATACTGTGGCCATTATGTGTCTAAGCGACACTGCTACCTGTGGCCATTGTGTATAAGTAGCACAGCTCCCTTTGGCCACTGTGTGTATACGCGGCTCTGGTACCAGTTGCCATTGTGTGTATAAGCTGTGCTGCTACCTGTGGGCACTGTGTGTATAAGTGGCTGTGCTACCTGTGGGTATTGTGTGTATAAGCGGCTCTGCTACCAGTGGGTATTGTGTGTATAAGCTGCCCTGCTACCTCTGGCCACTGTGTGGAGTATACGTGGCTACGTTACCTGTGGCCATTGTGTGTCTAAGCGACACTGCTACCTGTGGCCATTGTGTATAAGTAGCACAGCTCCCTGTGGCCACTGTGTGTATACGCGGCTCTGGTACCAGTTGCCATTGTGTGTATAAGCTGTGCTGCTACCTGTGGGCACTGTGTGTATAAGTGGCTGTGCTACCTGTGGGTATTGTGTGTATAAGCGGCTCTGCTACCTGTGGGTATTGTGTGTATAAGCTGCCCTGCTACCTCTGGCCACTGTGTGGAGTATACGTGGCTACGTTACCTGTGGCCATTGTGTGTATAAGCGGCTCAGCTACCTGTGTCCATTGTGTGTATACGCGGCTCTAATACCTGTGGCCACTGTGTGTATAAGCTGTGCTGCATACACTAGCAGTATACACTACACTATGTTATTCATTGTGCTCTGCGGCCACTCTTTACGCCCTCACAAAGGGCTACGCCCCCTTGACAATCGCACGCCCTTCCCCCTTGCAATATTTACCCAATAGCATAAATTTTTTTGCAGGTAAAACTCCATATAATAACAATTATAGCACAGCTGAAGCCCGTGCAGGGGTTAACGGGTCGTAGCCTCTTGCAACGGTATTTTCTGTCTAACACCTTCCCTCTCTTTATCCTCTCCCTACCACCCTGACTCTCCCTATCCTTTACCGATCGCACCGCGTTTCTGTACATTCCCTTTCTCCCCCCCCCCCCCCCCCTTCGCCTCTCTATCTTTTCTCAACCGGACACCATTTCTGTATGCCCTCTATACTGCCCTGTGTTTCTGATTCTGTTATCTAACGGCCTGCGTATGTCCAAAGGTGTGCAGGGGTTAACGGGGCATAGCCCCAAATGACGGTGTGAAGAGCGCCCGTAGGGCGCGATGAATCACCTAGTGTTATATAAAAGTTTCTACAGAATACAATATATTCTTTCATGGTTTTATGCCCCCTTTAAAGTATGCCTCAACTGGACCTCTTATGTTTATGTAAAGGTATTATGCTACAGTAGCTGCAAATAATACAAGACAACTCTATCAGTACTGGTATTTATGTTTATTTTTTATTATGAAACTTCCTTTAGAAAGAAAAAAAAAAAAAACGCATTTTCCCACATTAATCCATTGATGATAACAAAGACTAGCAATGAAAAGGCAATATAAAAACATATGCCTTTTAGGGCCGCAAGTGAAGTAAAGCTAAGTGCACTTGTGTTTTTGAATGCATAAAGAGAACAGACTTGAAGGATAATTGCATATTTATGTTGTATATAGCAAGCAGTTTTGTTGAACTATTTAGTAGTTCAATAGATGATGTGATCCTTTTTAATCCCTCTTTCAAAAGTTCTCATGAACGGCTGGTTGAGGGGGGAGGGGTGTTCAGGCATAACATAACTATATGTTGCTAAAGTGCATATCTAAACACAAAATCAGAAAATATATTAATCATTAAGGGGGATATGTACTAAGCAGTGATAAAAGTAGAGAAGTGAGCCAGTGGAGATGTTGCCCATGGCAACCAATCGGCATTGACGTAACATTTATAATTTGCATACTATAAAATGATACAGAGCAGCTGATTGGTTGCCAAGGGAAACTTCTCCACTGGCCCACCTCTCCACTTTTATCACTGCTTAGTACATGTCCCCGTCACTATGGGGTAAATTTACTTAAGCTTCTAAAAGTGAAAATAAGTTATGTTGCCCAATCAGATTCTCTCTATCATTTCCTAGAATGCAATAAGGAAATGATAGAATCTGATTGGTTGCTATGGGCAATATTAAGTTTTTTCACTTTTAGAAGCTTTAGTAAATTTGCCATAGATGTTTATAGAGATGGAGCAGAGTTTATTGCAGCAATTAGTGTTTGTTTTCTGGAAAATAAACTACCAAGGTAGAGATGGCGCTGACAGGTGTTGTAAGTCCTCAAGCTGCTGAATAAAAGGGCTAGTTAGACCCTTAATAAGAACAAAGAGATTATAAACAATTCAGCGCTACTAACTAGTTAGATAATAATAAGAAGATATTTTATTAAGAACATATGATATCAATTTCATGTGTATTGACAAATAGTAACTGTTGCAACAGATATTAATAATAATGGTACCAAATTCGAAAAATTAAAAAATTAAAAAATATATAGGGCTAGATCAACACTGCTTAGTTTTGAAGAAAAAATTAATGAATTGCTGGGTATATTACAAGAGGCCTTATCCTGGGGGAATAGACGGTGTTACCAGTTCACTTATGGCGAGTCCTCCAATCGGTTAGCACTCCGTGGAAGTGGAGATCCTCTCCCTTGTTGTGATTATCTTTTGCTGGTAGTGGTGTGGGAATTGGGCCGTAGCAAGGTCCTGATGTGATTATCTTCCCAGTACTTAGTCCATAATGATCACCGTTCCCAATAAGCGGATTAGTGGCACGTCTTGTGGTTTAGGAGTCCCAGTCTTTATCACCAACGCGTTTCACTGCTGGCGCAGCTTTTTCAAGGTGTGGATGCAGTGTACAGAGAGCCCTTAAATAGCAGTGTTGATAATAATGTGCCACAGATGTGTGATTGCCAATCAATTAATAAAATAATCAAATTCAAACACTGATTACCTTATAAAGTTTAATCAAATGCCAGAAGACAATCCTATTAAGCATTAATAAAAACGAGGTGTATAAATTGCTTAAAAAGCACTATTTATAAAATTCATAAAAATCACATGATCACTCTTCCCGGAAGTAGGAAGAGATTCCGGCGTGCGTATCAAGCCTCTCTTTCACTCTAGTATAGAATAGGTCACATATCAAGTCAAAGTAGATCACGTGACCTGAGTCCGATCACGTGACCAGGTTGATTACTTCATTGCTAAGCGACAGTACAAAGCTTTATTTAGATCCCGGACACATTATCTAAGTAGGGGAGCTGAGGTTATCTTTGCTAGGTCACATGGCTATATTCATGGTCATGTGATAAGCCTGCGTCCTGTAATTAAGCAACGCTGGACGTCCATGATGTTGCGATCGTGTATTACGTTGCTAGGCAACAATAACAAACTATATTTAAACCTCGGACACAGTCTCTATGTAGTGTAGCTGAAGAAATCATTGCTACATCGCTTGACCCTATTTGTGGTCATATGGTAAACCTGTGTCCTATAATTTAACAACACTGGACGCCCGTAATATTATGGGCGTTTAAAAAAGAAAATATGTGATGTCACTGACGGAGGAGGAGTGTCATCCAGCGCGTCCCTGAACCGCCTAACTGTCATGACCAGAAATTTACGGCTCCCTCCTCCCCAAGTTGACACCACCTTCATAGCATTACCAATATAGAGATTAGTCGCATTTTAATAAATGCATAAGTAGAAAGATAAAAAATATATATAAATAATAAATAAATACATATGAAAAATAAGGAACATTTTATAGCTCTTGTAATACACAGGCTTTAATGCTAATATATGACGGTTAATCCTATTCTAATGAATATATAAATTCTCCAGTTGTTCAATAGTCGGAGTAATTTTATATAATTACCGATGGATCACATGGTCCATATGTATAACCGTGGTGTGATCTCTCGACACTAAAGATCATTATAGTTTGTGCCAAAAGGCTCCGACCCAAGATACACTGTATGATAAGTTGCAGATATTCATAAAGCATCATATATATTTGTATTTGTATTAGACAGGGTTAAATGGCACAAAACTAGTCAGGTTCAAATCGTATCGATCAAAATATAATTTTGATAATATTAAGGCGTATTTATACCAGCCTTCTTATTATTCATGAGTGTCGCTCCCTTTTCATAAAAGTGCATTCAGCTCCAAGGCCTCATTAAGGCCACTCGGATATAGTGAATCAAGTTGAAATGTCCAGAAAATTTCCTGTTTGCATAGGCGGATATATCTATCTCCTCCTCTTTCTGTTTTCTTAATATGTTCTAGACCTGTAATGATTAGGGATGATGGATCTTTCTTGTGGACTTTAAGAAAGTGTCTTGAGACACTGTGATTGGTTACACCGTTGATGATGTTCCTACGATGCTCCATAAATCTAGTTTTTAAACTTCTAGTTGTCCGTCCTACATAGTTCAATTTACAACTACATTGCAAACGGTAAATAACCCAGGTGGTATTACAGTTGATAAAACTGGAGATTTTGAGGATTCTCTGGTCGACAGGGGAGACAACTTCTTTGATTTTATTGCACACCAGTGGCGTAACTACTGCCCCCGCAGTCCTCGCGGTGGCTTGGGGGCGAGGGGCTGCGGGGGCGCCACTGATTTAGAACAGATTGACATGCGGACGAGCGTCCGCATGTCAATCTGCGGTCTCCTCTCCCTCCTTGCTGCGGTGCCTGCTCCCCCGGCCCCCCCCCTATGTGTTGGAGGGACACGAGCGCATCGCGCGTCTCTCCTGTGTCCCTCCTGGCTCTCCCCCGGCTGGTCTAAGGAAGCATGTGCCGTTCGTGAGCTCTGATTGGCTCACGAACGGCACTTCCTTTATTAGACCAGCCGGCGGAGAGCCAGGAGGGACACAGGAGAGACGCGCGATGCGCTCGTGTCCCTCCAACACATAGGGGGGGGGGGCGGGGGAGCAGGCACTTGGGCATATACCCGGCACTGGGGACATATACCCGGCACTGGGGACATATACCTGGCACTGGGGGGGCATATACCCGGCACTGGGGGCATGTACCTGGCACTGGGGGCATATACCCGGCACTGGGGGGGCTTATACCTGGCACTGGGGGGCATATACCCGACACTGGAGGCATATACCTGGCACTGGGGGGAAGCAGGCACTGGGGGGAAATATCTGGCACTGGGGGCATATACCCGGCACTGGGGGGACATATACCCGGCACTGGGGACATATACCTGGCACTGGGGGGGCAGATCTGGCACTAGGGACATATACCTGGCACTGGGGGGGCATATACCCGGCACTGGGGGCATGTACCTGGCACTGGGGGCATATACCCGGCACTGGGGGGGCTTATACCTGGCACTGGGGGGGCATATACCCGACACTGGAGGCATATACCTGGCACTGGGGGGAAGCAGGCACTGGGGGGAAATATCTGGCACTGGGGGCATGTACCTGGCACTGGGGGCATATACCTGGCACTGGGGGACATATACCCGGCACTGGGGGCATATACCTGGCACTGGGGGGGCAGATACCCGGCACTGGGGGGGAAGCAGGCACTGGGGGGGAATATCTGGCACTGGGGGCATATACCTGGCACTGGGGGGCATGTACCTGGCACTGGGGGGCATGTACCTGGCACTGGGGGCATATACCTGGCACTGGGGGCATATACCTGGCACTGGGGGCATATACCTGGCACTGGGGGGGAATATCTGGCACTGTGGGAGAATATCTGGCACTGGGGGGGCATATACCTGGCACTGGGGGCATATAGCTGGCACTGGGGGGGCATATACCTGGCACTGGGGGAATATACCTGGCACTGGGGGGCATATACCCGGCACTGGGGGCATATACCTGGGACTGGGGGGGCATATACCTGGCACTGGGGGGGGGGAGCAGGCACTGTGGGGGAATATCTGGCACTGAGTGCATATACCTGGCACTGTGGGGGAATATCTGGCACTGGGTGCATATACCTGGCACTGTGGGGGAATATCTGGCACTGGGAGCATATGTGGCACTGGGAGCACGGCCCTAGCAACAAGCACTACCCCCTAGCAACGAGCATGACACCCAGTGCATGAAACCCCTGGCAACGAGCATGACATCCTGGCACCGTGCATGGAACCAAGAGCATGAAACCCCTGGCAACGAGCTGGTAATTTAAAAGTAATTAGAAGCCTTACTGTAGAACTTAATGTGTAATGGGCATTACGGTGTGTGGCATAATGTATCACGGACATTGCAGTGTGTGTCATAATGTATCTGGCATTACGGTGTGTTGCATACTATGTCACGGGCATTGTGGTATGTGGTATAATGTCTCGGGATCATTGTGGTGTGTGTCATACTGTGTCACAGACATTGTATGTGCTATAATGTATCAGGGGCATTGCAGTGTGTAGCATAATGTATAACGGGCATTGCGATTCCTGTCATAATGTGTCACAGGCATTACGGTGTGTGGCATAATGTGTCGGGGGCATTACGGTGTGTGGCATAATGTGTAGGGGGCATTACGGTGTGTGCATATTGTGTCATGTGCAGTATTGTCAGTGATCGCAAAAACGCGCTGTGGCGCGTATTTTACCCAGAAACAGCCGCCCGGGACTCACATTTAGAAGATGAGCGGGTCCCACAGGACGCGCTCATCTGAATATGTGTTTGCATGTGTTAAGCCTGTCAGCGGAATGCAGGAGGTGACTGGCTGTTTCCTCGGCCAATCACCTCCTGTAGTCTCCATCCAATTACAGCCTGCAGCATCTCCCGCTTTGAATCCTGCTCCCCGCCAGCACATGAATCTGTGCTGCAGGGCTGACAGACTGGCCCCGCTCATCCGGCTCCACTGCCGCTCTCCCGCCAGCACCCTCCTCTGCGACTGGGAGTACAGCTCCGGATCTGCCCGCCGCCACCCCCCTACCCGGGACCCGCTCAACGCCCAACCGAGACCCGACAACTACCTTCCAGCAGGAGCCGGCCGGGCTGCGCAGCTCCCGCTGTAGGTAAGCAGTAGACAGTGCTGCATCGCCCCGCTTCACCTGGAGTAGCTGGTGCAGATGCGGGATGTCCGGGGGCTGCAAGCTCCTTGTGTGCAATGTGAGGCCGCTCAGAGTGTCAGGGCCTCACTGACACCATTTTTCTGACAGCACAGTGCAGTGAGTGCACTGGCACAAGTAGCCAGCCGGCGCAGCAGCATGAAGGAGCTATCTGTGAAATCGCAAGCAGAGGCTGGCAAGAAGGAGCTCCTCCGATCGCTTCCCCTGACGGGCTGGCCACTGCTAAATATACCAGTAATCAGTACAGCTGTGCAGTGACACTGACTTTCCCATTGCACCTGGGGCTCCACTACTTTACACAGTTGGAACTGATTATCGGTATATTTAGCAGTGGCCAGCCCGTCAGGGGAAGCGATTGGACGAGCTCCTTCTCGCCAGAGAACAGCCTCTGCTTGCGATTTCACATAGAGCTCCTCCAGGCTGCGGCTACTACAGGCGCAGGCTGGCTACTTGTGCCAGTGCACTCACTGCACTGTGCTGTCAGAAAAAATGGTGAGTGTCAGTGAGTTGCTGCTGGGGGCGGAACCACTTGTGTCAAACGGCCCCTTCGTGCAACTGGAGGTGATAAGTGAGTGGTTACTGCAATGTGCCTCAGTGCTCTACCAGGCGCATTGTGTATAATAACGTGCTCTACCAGGCGCATTGTGTATAATAACGTGTTCTACCTGGCGCAATGTGTATAATAACGTGTTCTACCTGGCGCAATGTGTATGATAACGTGCTCTACCTGGCGCAATGTGTATGATAACGTGTTCTACCTGGCGCAATGTGTATGATAACGTGTTCTACCTGGCGCAATGTGTATGATAACGTGCTCTACCTGGTGCAATGTGTATAATAACGTGCTCTACCTTGCGCAATGTGTATGATAACGTGCTCTAACTAGTGCAATGTGTATAATAACGTGCTCTACCAGGCGCATTGTGTATAATAACGTGTTCTACCTGTCGCAATGTGTATGATAACTTGCTCTACCTAGCGGCAATGTGTATGATAACTTGCTCTACCTAGCGGCAATGTGTATGATAACATGCTCTACCTGATGCAATGTGTATGATAACTTGCTCTACCTAGCGGCAATGTGTATGATAACATGCTCTACCTGGCGCAATGTGTATGATAACGTGCTCTACCTGGCGCAGTGTGTATAACGTGTTCTACCTGGCGCACTGTGTATGATAACGTGCTCTACCTAGCGGCAATGTGTATGATAACATGCTCTACCTGATGCAATGTGTATGATAACTTGCTCTACCTAGCGGCAATGTGTATGATAACATGCTCTACCTGGCGCAATGTGTATGATAACGTGCTCTACCTGGCGCAGTGTGTATAACGTGTTCTACCTGGCGCACTGTGTATGATAACGTGCTCTACCTAGCGGCAATGTGTATGATAACGTGCTCTACCTGGTGCAAAGTGTATGACGTGCTGTACCTGGTGCAAAGTGTATGACGTGCTGTACCTGGTGCAAAGTGTATGACGTGCTGTACCTGGTGCAAAGTGTATGACGTGCTGTACCTGGTGCAAAGTGTATGACGTGCTGTACCTGGAGCAAAGTGTATGACGTGATCTACCTGGATCAGTGTGCATAGGAGGTTCTACCTGGTGCAATGTGTATAAGCGCCACTACTGTGTGGTGTAATGTGAATTGACACTATTATGTGGTCACGCCCCTTCCCTATGAAGCCACGCCCCTAAAATTTTGCAGCGCGCCTACGGCGCGCACTACCTGTTCTTTATGGTCTAAGTGGTCTAACACCAATTCACTTTCTGCCTAAGGGCACCAAAATGTCTAGTTACAGCTCTGGTGCAGGGTGTCCTGCATGCTACACAGCCCAGCAGCATTGTCACCCCATCCCCCCCATCTTGCAACACTTTTGTAGTGTCCAAACAAGATTAAAATTAATAAGAACCTTCATTCCGATGGGACCCAGAAAAAGACCGGTAGGACCCCAATTTTTAAAAGTGAAGGGTCCCTGGGACCCACTTTTTTTTGGGCTCAGCGCGATCACTGATTGTGTGTGGAATAATGTCTAAGGGCCATTGCAGTATGTGGAATAATGTATACTGGGCATTACTATAAGGAGGAAAAATGACAAATAATGTAAGGGGCATGAATCAGGATTATTTTTCTTTCCTGTGGTGGCCAACGTCTGGGCGTGCAGGTTGCAAAACTGGGGTATAAGGTAGTCTTTTCCTGCAATGCCACGCACTCCACGCAATGCCACGCCCATTCCGACAAAGCAACACTCCTTTTTGCCAGCGCGCGCCTGCGGCGCGCGCATTTTTCTACCTTTGCTAGTGCCAATTACAGGGTGTATGGGGGGGGGGGGCGCCGAAGGATTTTTTGGCTTGGGGGAGAAAAATTTCTAGTTACGCCACTGTTGCACACATAATGACAAGTTGTGCACCGGTTTGCCCCACATTTGTAGAACCCATTGATCAGTGGGGATAACCGTGAAATATCTTTAATAACCCTTGGATGTAAAGTTTTCAATTGACTAGGGGCTAAGATTGTTTTAAGTGATTTGTTTTTCTTAAATATGAACTCTGGGTTGGGAGGGAGTATTTTAGACAGGATCGGGTCGCTTTTAAGCATAGGATAATTCTGTTTAATGATGGATTTAATGTTTTTCGATTCATTATTAAACTTTGAGATAAAGGCCAACTCTCTATTCTTTTTTTCTGGATGTATAGTTTTGGTTTTATGGGCCAGTAGTGACTGCCTGTCCATTGCCAAGGTCTCTTTCATAGCATTATCTAATATGTATTGAGGATATTCCCTATCTTTAAATTTCTGTAATAATTGGTCTGCTTGTGATATAAAAGATTCCATGGTAGAACAGTTCCTACGAAGTCGCATTAGTTGGCCCCTTGGAATATTATTTTTCCAGGGGTCATAGTGTGCGCTTTTATAATGTAGATACCCATTGTTCCCAACTTCCTTCACAAAATTTGTAGTTTTGATTTGATTTTCTTCAACACTTAGGGCTATATCCAGGAATGAAATGTTGGTTTTACTAAAATTAGAGGTGAACTGTAAATTATAAGTATTAGTGTTGAGAAAACAAACAAACTGTGAAAAAGAATCCAAATCCCCATCCCAAATTATAAAAAGGTCATCTATGTAACGGCCATAGAAGACCAGCCTTCTTTGGCTGCAGACATGAGTTGTTTTTCCTCTTTTAGTGATAGACATGCCAGAAGACAGTCCTATCTTTCAAAATGGGAACCACCTGGAGGTAAAACTGTAGACCATGTAGAAGATTTCTTAAAGGATGATTTTTCAAAATTGGAAAGTTTACTTAAATTAGAAACTAAACATTGGTTGGACAGTACAAATTTACAAAAATACGTTGATAAGAAGATGATCCCAAGGGGCCTCAGGTTGTTCAAACCCTCCATTTTCCAAGACAATCAAACATTTCAACAGAGATGGGAAGACACCTTGGATAGGTGCTCACTATCCCTGATGGAACTGATCATCAAATTTAGGAATGAGAAAGTGGAAAAACTCATATCAGAAATTGAGATTATTAGAAAAAGACTAGATACTCATCAAACATCATCTGAGTTTACAGAAAAAGATCGTATTGTCTCTGAAAGAGTATTAAAATTTGAGGTTATGATTACGGATAATAAATGTAAGAAATTCCAAAGGGACCTAGACGATTATAAAAATGGGTCTGTGAGGTCTTATAGGAATAAAAATAATGACAAACAAACTAAACCAGCTCATTATGGTTTAGAGGGGAAAAAAACAAATTCTCATAGGGGGGAAGAATACATTCAGAGGAATGAAAAAAATCCCAACTATACCCAGACCCCTAAAGGTTATGTAAAGAAACCACCAAGGGAAAAATATACATCTGCGGGTGCTAGACCAAAGGATAGACAACAATTAGTTAATCCTCAAGAAGGGGAAAGATCCAATACCTCTTCTTCATCCTCTTTTTTAGAGAATCGCGACCAAAGCTACAGGGACAGATGGAGAATAAAGGAGAGACATCCTTATTCACCAAAAAGAAACAGAAGTTCAAGTGTAGAGGTCGACGAGGAGGCCAAAAGGAGAAATATAAGAGACTAAGAAGAAGAAAGGAAGTTGCTAATTATAAAAGTATATTTAATTTGTCTTCCAAAACCTTGACCCTGATGAGTTATCCCTTTTGAGCAAGGGTCTTAAATTTTCCCCCTCAGAAGCTCCTAATATTTATGACCTTTACGTTGAACTTAATAGGTTCATTCGGACTTTATGCAGAAAACTCTGCAGGCGCTAGTTTCCCCATAGTGCTGGATACTTCAGACGACCCAGCCATTTTAATGTTACAGGACCTACTACTAGAGAGTGGATCCACTAATAATGAGGAAAAATTATTTGATATCAATAATAGAAAACAACTTAAATCAGATTTTTTCCCCATCAGCTTTAAAAGTTGTCAGTTGGAAACTTTTTACAAAACCACTCTTGAAGATTTCCGTCATCTTTGTAGATCTAAACAAAATAATAAACGATCCAACCTGACAAAACAGGAGAAAATAGCTCTAAAAAGACTCGCAAAGGATACTTCATTGGTCATCAAAGAAGCAGATAAGGGGGGAGGGCTAATCATTCAAGATAGGGATGATTATGTATCAGAAGCCCATAGACAATTGAAAGATACCACATATTATCAAGTTTTACCCAGTGATCCAACTAACGATTTTTTGAAAGAATTACAAATACTATTGGACGAAGCACATCAAGATGGGGTTATCTCCAGGGAGGAATTTAGGTTTCTTTTACCCAATTTTCCTACTGTTCCGGTTTACTATCATCTACCCAAGATTCACAAATCCCTCACATCACCCCCGGGACGACCTATTATTTCTGGTATTAATTCCTTAACTTCATCTCTTTCAGCATATGTCGACAGCTTTTTACAACCTCGTGTCTCTCGGTTGAGGTCATATATCTCAGATACCACACACTTCCTTCAATTGCTACAGAATGTGGAGTGGAAATCTACTTATGCTTTTGCGACTCTAGATGTTTCGGCCCTCTATACGAACATCCCTCATAAATTGGGGGTTCAAGTGATACATGAGATCCTTTCTCAGGATCATGACCTCTCCGAGAGACACGAACAATTTCTAGTCGACTCCATTTCTTTTATTCTTTCACACAACTATTTTCTTTTTTCAGACACGTTTTATCTTCAAACTATGGGGACGGCCATGGGGACCAGATTTGCCCCGAGCTACGCCAACCTATACGTCGGCCAGTTGGAAGACCGACACGTGTGGCAAGGCGGGCTCGGGGACAGGCTGGTCTTCTATGGCCGTTACATAGATGACCTTTTTATAATTTGGGATGGGGATTTGGATTCTTTTTCACAGTTTGTTTGTTTTCTCAACACTAATACTTATAATTTACAGTTCACCTCTAATTTTAGTAAAACCAACATTTCATTCCTGGATATAGCCCTAAGTGTTGAAGAAAATCAAATCAAAACTACAAATTTTGTGAAGGAAGTTGGGAACAATGGGTATCTACATTATAAAAGCGCACACTATGACCCCTGGAAAAATAATATTCCAAGGGGCCAACTAATGCGACTTCGTAGGAACTGTTCTACCATGGAATCTTTTATATCACAAGCAGACCAATTATTACAGAAATTTAAAGATAGGGAATATCCTCAATACATATTAGATAATGCTATGAAAGAGACCTTGGCAATGGACAGGCAGTCACTACTGGCCCATAAAACCAAAACTATACATCCAGAAAAAAAGAATAGAGAGTTGGCCTTTATCTCAAAGTTTAATAACGAATCGAAAAACATTAAATCCATCATTAAACAGAATTATCCTATGCTTAAAAGCGACCCGATCCTGTCTAAAATACTCCCTCCCAACCCAGAGTTCATATTTAAGAAAAACAAATCACTTAAAACAATCTTAGCCCCTAGTCAATTGAAAACTTTACATCCAAGGGTTATTAAAGATATTTCACGGTTATCCCCACTGATCAATGGGTTCTACAAATGTGGGGCAAACCGGTGCACAACTTGTCATTATGTGTGCAATAAAATCAAAGAAGTTGTCTCCCCTGTCGACCAGAGAATCCTCAAAATCTCCAGTTTTATCAACTGTAATACCACCTGGGTTATTTACCGTTTGCAATGTAGTTGTAAATTGAACTATGTAGGACGGACAACTAGAAGTTTAAAAACTAGATTTATGGAGCATCGTAGGAACATCATCAACGGTGTAACCAATCACAGTGTCTCAAGACACTTTCTTAAAGTCCACAAGAAAGATCCATCATCCCTAATCATTACAGGTCTAGAACATATTAAGAAAACAGAAAGAGGAGGAGATAGATATATCCGCCTATGCAAACAGGAAATTTTCTGGACATTTCAACTTGATTCACTATATCCGAGTGGCCTTAATGAGGCCTTGGAGCTGAATGCACTTTTATGAAAAGGGAGCGACACTCATGAATAATAAGAAGGCTGGTATAAATACGCCTTAATATTATCAAAATTATATTTTGATCGATACGATTTGAACCTGACTAGTTTTGTGCCATTTAACCCTGTCTAATACAAATACAAATATATATGATGCTTTATGAATATCTGCAACTTATCATACAGTGTATCTTGGGTCGGAGCCTTTTGGCACAAACTATAATGATCTTTAGTGTCGAGAGATCACACCACGGTTATACATATGGACCATGTGATCCATCGGTAATTATATAAAATTACTCCGACTATTGAACAACTGGAGAATTTATATATTCATTAGAATAGGATTAACCGTCATATATTAGCATTAAAGCCTGTGTATTACAAGAGCTATAAAATTTTCCTTATTTTTCATATGTATTTATTTATTATTTATATATTTTTTTATCTTTCTACTTATGCATTTATTAAAATGCGACTAATCTCTATATTGGTAATGCTATGAAGGTGGTGTCAACTTGGGTAGGAGGGAGCCGTAAATTTCTGGTCATGACAGTTAGGCGGATCAGGGACACGCTGGATGACACTCCTCCTCCGTCAGTGACATCACATATTTTCTTTTTTAAACGCCCATAATATTACGGGCGTCCAGTGTTGTTAAATTATAGGACACAGGTTTACCATATGACCACAAATAGGGTCAAGCGATGTAGCAATGATTTCTTCAGCTACACTACATAGAGACTGTGTCCGAGGTTTAAATATAGTTTGTTATTGTTGCCTAGCAACGTAATACACGATCGCAACATCATGGACGTCCAGCGTTGCTTAATTACAGGACGCAGGCTTATCACATGACCATGAATATAGCCATGTGACCTAGCAAAGATAACCTCAGCTCCCCTACTTAGATAATGTGTCCGGGATCTAAATAAAGCTTTGTACTGTCGCTTAGCAATGAAGTAATCAACCTGGTCACGTGATCGGACTAAGGTCACGTGATTTACTTTGACTTGATATGTGACCTATTCTATACTAGAGTGAAAGAGAGGCTTGATACGCACGTCGGAATCTCTTCCTACTTCCGGGAAGAGTGATCATGTGATTTTTATGAATTTTATAAATAGTGCTTTTTAAGCAATTTATACACCTCGTTTTTATTAATGCTTAATAGGATTGTCTTCTGGCATTTGATTAAACTTTATAAGGTAATCAGTGTTTGAATTTGATTATTTTATTAATTGATTGACAATCACACATCTGTGGCACATTATGATCAACACTGCTATTTAAGGGCTCTCTGTACACTGCATCCACACCTTGAAAAAGCTGCGCCAGCAGTGAAACGCGTTGGTGATAAAGACTGGGACTCCTAAACCACAAGACGTGCCACTAATCCGCTTATTGGGAACGGTGATCATTATGGACTAAGTACTGGGAAGATAATCACATCAGGACCTTGCTACGGCCCAATTCCCACACCACTACCAGCAAAAGATAATCACAACAAGGGAGAGGATCTCCACTTCCACGGAGTGCTAACCGATTGGAGGACTCACCATAAGTGAACTGGTAACACCGTCTATTCCCCCAGGATAAGGCCTCTTGTAATATACCCAGCAATTCATTAATTTTTTCTTCAAAACTAAGCAGTGTCGATCTAGCCCTATATATTTTTTAATTTTTTAATTTTTCGAATTTGGTACCATTATTATTAATATCTGTTGCAACAGTTACTATTTGTCAATACACATGAAATTGATATCATATGTTCTTAATAAAATATCTTCTTATTATTATCTAACTAGTTAGTAGCGCTGAATTGTTTATAATCTCAGTGTTTGTTTTCTGTCAACTTTAAATACTCAAACTGAGCTAATTAGAGATATGACTAGCCAATATCGCTTATCCATGTAATATTTAGCCGAGATCCACAATTCCGTAAACGGTGTGCCATCTGACCATATTACTAAAGCTTACATACAAATCCCATTCCCTATCCTGTTGTACATTTCACAGGCTATTTGTTTTGTGTTTTATCGCTGATTCATTCGTATATCAGATGCATTTCCATTTGCTACTGAGTAGGTAGAGCTGAGCTGTAATTGTGAGCTCTCACGGAGAATAAGCAGTGTTATTTTTGTGGACTCATTTTGACTAAAAGTATTCGTCAGCTACAGTTTATTTCAGGATTACAGTTAAGGCCCATACACACTTGACGATAAAATGAACGATGTCGTTCATTTCAGCCCTCATGAACGACGTCGTTCATTATATCGTCAAGTGTGTATGCATCCAACGACCAACGATGCGCGGCCCCGCGGGACGTTAACGTCCATCGTTCATCTGTGGAGCATGTATGCTCAATTTCCACTATGGTCGTTACCGACCAGAGACGACGTTGAATGTGTATGGTGTGAAAGACCAACGACCAAGCCACTGTTCACCAGCTCATTATTTTAATAAACTGTTCAGCTTGGATGCTTTAACGATGAATGGTCTATGGTTGGTCTTTGGTCTTTGGTCTTTCATCTTTCGTCTTTGGTCTTTCATCTTTCGTCTTTGGTCTTTCATCTTTCGTCTTTGGTCGTTGGTAGTGTGTATGCTCATGTGGTTTGCTCAGCTGTTCAAGGGAAGTTCAAGGGAAGTCGTTAACGACGGTCGTTAACGATGTGTGCATCGTCAAGTGTGTATGGGCCTTTAGACTACAACGAAAACTGGTATTTACTGACTAAATCTTAACTAAAGCAAAGCAAAAAAAGTGACTAAGACTAAAACTAAATTTAAAATCCTTGTCAAAGGACTTAAAACTGGATATATATATGTTCTAGAGATTTGCAGAAAATAAATATGACCTTCTGTATAGGAAATAGTATTGTGTATTGCACTTGTTTTTTCTAACAAACTTAAAGCATTCATTTGTATATAATATATGTGAACACTACAGTAAGTCAGACTCCGTATGTAACACATTCTCAGCGTACTGAGCCTATATACTAAACACATACTGTAGTTAAAGGTATGCAAACAAGGGAATTTTAGAGAAATGTTCTTCAGCAAAATTCATTACAATATACTTAAACTGTTTGCAAAAAATATGACTAGAACATTGACTAAGACTTCCAGTTCAGCTCTGGCACGTGAGCTGCACTCGCAGGGAGCTCTGTTACCGCCGCCCAAAAACAGCTCTCACAGCCCCTTCTCGGGCTTCCAATACCCGACACACACTCCCTGCCCTTGTTACCTCTCTGGTTGGAGAGCTGCATTGAGAAATTCCAAGATGATGCCGAAGATCAGGGAGATTCTGCCTCCTCTTCACCCTCTCATGCCTCTGGAGACTTTCACAGGAATTTTCTGGATGCAGACCAGTGGAGCTCTCACAGGGTTTTCCATACATGCACCTAGGAACTCCTAGCAGCAAACACCCCTGTCACATATGTGGACATGGTGGGGGAGATCAGAGAAGCTATATGGCCCCCTTATGGCTCCCAAATATCCAATCTTACAAAACGTCTATATACCACTGAGCAGCATGTGGGGGAATTATTTGTTGATGTTACTAAGCTTATTAAAGCCCAGAGAGCATGGTATAAAGCTCATTACCACATAATAAACAAGGTTGACAACCTAGAAAATAAGATGAGGAAAAACAACCTGTATTTTTGTGTCTCCCTGATAAATTGAAACGACCTGCCTTGTTTGATTTTATTCGTACTACACACCCATCTCTGCTACAAATCCAGGAGACGTGTGGTTATCTTGTTATAGAGCTGGCTCATAGAGTTGTCCTCGTCCGCACACACTTTCTGCACAAAAAGCAAACTTGTGCGCATTCTGCAGTAATCGCTCTCTCTCTCTCTCCTGGGAAAGCAATAAATTATACCTGTTTCAGGACTACCCTGCTGAGCTCACAAAGGCGAGGAAGGAGTTCTCCCCACTTTGCTCGCAATTGATCCAACGGGAAAAAGTTTGCTTTGCTATGGAGCCGATCAGTATGTCAGACCATGCCCTGCAATGGTTTAATCTCCAAACTGCCATAGAGACGGGGCCTTACAAAATTTGCCATTACTCGTCCAACCAATCCCATTCCTTGAAAGTTAGAGGTAAGGTAGACAGTTCCTGGGAAGATTATAATTTAAATAACTCCACATCGGCTGCTTAAAATCCTATTGTAGCAAGCGTCCATAGCTGTCATCAGAGGCAATATTATTTTGTATGTTACGGCCCAAAGAGAAATACAGGTGACTGATTACTTAGATGCACAACGTGTATTGATGGAGTCCTTTCAGGCATATTAGACGACGCCTGACACAAAGACTAACTTAGCATACACTATTGCGAAAACGCATTACGATGCACTATTTACTAAAATGGAAGCATCTTACTCTTTTAAGAAGGATCACAGATTCTTTCAATTTGGTCACAGAACAGGTAAACTCCTTACCAATTTATTGAAAGGTCAAAATCCTACGGCAGTAATACACCCTATTAAATTGCATGATGATACCTACACTACATTGAGTGCACAAATAGCAGAAGTAATGAAAGAATACTATGCTAATTTATAATCTAACCCTACCTCCTCTTCAGATGTAGAGCCCCCATTTTGGGACGGATTGCCTGTCCCCCAAATACCCCATCATTATAACCAATTACTGACTGCAGCAATTTCAGAACAGAAAGTTAGGACTGCGATATCACAACTAAAATTAAACTCCTCCCTATACCTGGCAGGGACCCCAGCAACCTCACGTCCTACAGACCGATCTCACTTCTCAATGTTAATTACAAATTACTTACTAAAATGTTGGCAGACAGGTTGAAACAGGTGCTGCCGGCTTGATCAGATGGGATTCATTATGGGTAGGAGTTCTGCGGTGAATATTTGTAAAGTTCTGTCTGCTATATACAATACTGAGATTCATCAAACACCTATATTTAGGGCGATATATGTCTCTAGATGCCAAAAAGGAGTTCAACGTCGTTCTGTGGACTCACTTATTTGACTCGATGGGAAGATTTGGATTCCCTCCTAAATTTATATCCATTATTAGAACCCTTTATACTACTCCGACGTCACAAGTCTCATGTGATGGTTATTTGTCAAACCCTTTTGATCTCCAACGACAGGGGTGTTCCTTGTCACCACTGTTGTTTGCAATTGTATTGGAACCCATAGCGATCCGGCAGTCTCCAATATTCAGGAGTGTCACGGTTGGACAGGTGGACCTTCATCTGGCCATCTATACTGATGACATGTTACTGTTTTTGTCTGATCCTGCTCACTCATTGCCTGTGGTTTTCCAACTTTTATCCAGTTGGTTTTTAGGGTATAAGGTCAACATTGAGAAGTCAAAACTCCTACCCTTAGGTGGTGACATCACCTTCCTAGCCTCTGATTCCACATTGCAGAATATAAGGATTGTACATAATAAACTGAAATACCTTGGTGTACATATCCCACCCCAGTTGTCTATGCTTTATGGAATCAATTTTACCCCACTCATCACGGCTATTTCCAAACTACTGGGTAGCTGGATGCTCCTCCCTTTATCGCTGCTAGGGCAGATTGCAGTAATAAAGTCAGTTGTTTTTCCTAAGAACTCCTATTCCATACAGATGCTCCCCATATAATTAATGAACTCTAACCTCCATGTTTTATCTTTTTCCATAAATTTATATGGCGACAAAAGAAACCTAGGATTGCACGCCACAAGTTACACGCAGATCGTGCAGACGGGGGATTTGGCCTACCGGATCTTCAGAACTTCTCCCTCGCAGTCGTTTTCTGTTATATTACGGATTGGTTGCTAAAGACAGATCTACTCACATCTTATGTTTTTTTGATTGTGCCCTGCTGGCTCCATATTCCCAGGAGCCCTGCTTCATGCACCAAAATCAATATTGAAAAACCCTATATTTTGTGATACCTACTTCTCTTGGCAAATTATCAATAAGAAACTTGAAACTTGGAAGAAATTCTTGAACCACCGGCTACATCTCTTTTTGGGGTAATCCACTTTTCCCTCCAGGACTTGACAATCCGGTTTTTGCCAGATTTGCAACTGAAAGGTCCATTGCTAATGTATTCGACTCGGGAGGGCACCTATGCTCATATGTGGAATTGCAAGATCTGTATGGACTGAATACAAACCACTTTTATGGCTATCTCCAAATGAGACACTTCATAACAACCCTACCTGAAGCAATGACTCACTAGATCCTATATTAAAACCACTGCACTTCTTTAAGAATAAGGTTTATAGAACCCGTTATCTATACTTAGAGCTTCTAAACAAATCTAATGCCGCATTATTAATGCCTACAATTTCTGCCTGGACACGTGATGTACCAATAATTGATAATGGTGACATGATATTTAAGTACTATGGTAAGGCAATGCATAGACTGGAAATGAGTGGAAATTATGGTTATTGAGGTTAATAATACTATAGGATCAACATTACCCCCAAATTCTATGATTTAAGCTGTTTTTGAGGGGTTTTGGAAAAAAAACACCCAAATCCGACAAAAAAAATTCAGGGAGGTTTTGCCAAAACGCGTCCGAATCCAAAACACGGCCGCGGAACCAAAACACAAAACCCGAAAAATTTCCGGTGCACATCTCTACCGCCTTCCCACTAATGTTGTGAAGCTTAATGCTAAGTACATGCTGGCCTGTTTTTGATGTTCTTTTTTTAGGTATCCGTTTGGATGGTCGACCAGGTCGACATTGACATGGTCGACATGGACACATGGTCGACATGTGAAAATGGTCGACACATGAAAGGTTGACACAGGGAAAGGTCGACATGAGTTTTTCACTTTTTTTTCTTTTGTGGAACTTTTCCATATTTTATGATCCACGTGGACTACGATTGGAAACGGTAATCTGTGCCGTGCACAGCGGTAGTGAAGCAAGGGGACGCGGGGCACTAATTGGGGTTCCCCGTCACTTTACGCAGAAAACGACACCAAAAAAGTAAAAAAACTCATGTCGACCTTTTCATGTGTCGACCTTTCATGCGTTGATAATTTTCATGTGTCGACCATTTGTCTATGTCGGCCATGCCAATGTCGACCAATAGTGGTCAACCTAATGACTGTCGATCATAACATGGTCGACCATTCATATCGGAACCCTTTTTTTAATGTTGTCAGGTGCTGCGCAACTTCAATCCCCCCTTCCCCTCCCATTACTTTCCTATTGTGTCTTTATGTGTTTTGTTTTGCACTGAACCTTGATATATGATTATGTGCAAATAGTTGATACACTAGTTTTATTATACAGGACCTATTTTGGACACTCCTTTATAGCTCCAGTTTAGCATCAATGATAATTTATATGGTTTTTCTGGATTTGCCCTGGATTATGTTGATTTTCTGTAATCTATGCTTCTTTTGCGGCTTTTTGGACTTGGGAGCTACTGTATGTCTAACATTTAGTAGCATGTTTGTAACTTTGGCATCTAAGTGTTCAATGTCCTATATGTCTGTACATGTTCATGCTCTTACCCATGAAAACCAATAAATATATTTTACAAGAAAAAATAGAACATTGACTAAATTTAGATTAAAATGAAAACAGTTCTACTGACTAAATCTTAATTAAAACGAAGCAAAAGAAAAGTGTGACTAGAAACCAACTACAATTCTAGGTAAGCGACTAAGTCTAAAATGAAATTGAAATTCCTTGTCAAAATTAACTCTGAGGATAAGGTTAGCGAGGGCAAGGCCAGGGATTTGTGGGCTATACAGAGTTATGTAATATGTAACAGTTATGCATATGTAATTACGCTTCGTTTCAGACACATTTTTTGCACCAAGATTAGGGCTGGTGCTAATGCATATTGTTAGTGATGATGACTATGAAACCAAACTTGTGGATATGGGTGGTCCGGCTGCAGAAATGAATACAAATATGCACTCAGGGGGGAAATCCAAATGTAGGGGTATATGTACTAGGCCTTGGAGAGAGATAAAGTGGACAGAGATAAAGTATCAACCAACCAACCAGCTCCTAACTGTAATTTTTCAAATCCAGCTGTAACATGGAAGTTGGGAGCCGATTTGCTGGTATTTTATCTCTGTCCACTTTATCTCTTACCAAGGCTTAGTACATAGACCCCTGAGTTCCATGTAAATAATATGAAGCAATTGTAACTGACAAGCACCAAAGAATTATCACCTTTTTATCAATAGGTAAAAACAGAAAAGTACGCCAGCAGCAGGTGCTATAGATAGTGCAAGTTGTTTGTATTAATAATGTACTGACCTACTACATACACCAGCTTCTCTAGTACCTATACCCTATTAAATTTGAAATGATGTCATATAAGCTAGCAATATCTGATTTATTCAAGACCGCATAACTTAAAGCATACCTCCCAACTGTTCTGATTCTAGCTGGACATTTCGGTAACACCCAGGGGGTTGGCAGGTATCTAAGTGGTTGGAAGAGGTATCACTGGTGTTTGGTGGCTAAGTGAGTGACCTTATCCCTAAGATGTTTCCCCCTATTCCCTGTTTTTTGTATCAGGTTCAGAGAGGTAGGATAGATTGATATGCAGTAGTGATTCAATGACAGCAATGTCCAACAGGAAGTTTTTTCACTAGGTTGTAAAGACTTCTGAATTAAATATGGTAATTAGTTTACGGAAAGAATTGGATAATCACAATAATGAAAATGGAAAAAAATGACTGCAAGAAAATCATTGACTACAGCTCACATTACACTGGGGCATTCAATATTTTAATAAATTAAATCAGTCTAATCACAGATATATGCATATTCCAAGAAAAACAAAACGACAAGAAAACAGTGAAGAAGGTAATTAAGAATACAGCTTTTAATATCAATTGCTAGTTTTCTAAATATCCCTGATACTCAAAAAAGTCTTAATATTCACTGGCAATTTATGTTGGAGCTCATGGATCCTACAGTGCCACAGTATTAAAATGGGCAGTAACTGTGTTATAAATGGACTTGTTGCACAAGGGATGGAGATTCTACAGTGTTGCAATGGGAGCTGTGGTAAAACTGCACCTTTAGAAGAAAGATTGATCCTGGGTTCAGTTAGTAAATGTTGCTGTACTCCAATGTGATATCAGGCTGTATGTAATGAAGGTGTCAAAGAATCTCTAACAAACAACTGTATCTGTAGTAATTATCTCTTAGAATGAATAACTCAGTCTTTTACTCTCTAAAACAGCTCAATATCTCTATAGATTTCTTCTCACAAATAATGTCTCCGTGCTGGTTAATACTGTGTTTAAACAAGGGTCACTCTGCATGAATCTCAGGTTGGGTTGGGTTGGTTTGTTGGTTGGTTGCACAGAAACCCCACCTCCTCTTGGCAAGTGGCTCAAATTATGACAACAATAGCAATGGTATATTATACGATTACAAGAACTGCTGCCACATCATGCAGTTTAAGGGACAGAGCAGAGCTGCTACACATGCCCAGTATAGCAGCTTCTTCTACCAAGTTTGTTGTGCATGTGGATCAGAATCCTCAATCAGTGCACTAGACCAAAGAATAGCTACTAGGAAGAAGAGATAGGAGCCTAACCATGAGGTGGGAGAATATGTGCTTAGAAATTGCAGTACTGGTTCTATCATGTTTAGTGTATTTATTTATTTATTATGGTATTTTGAACCTTTACATGTTAATCTCTACTTATTGGCAGTTGCCCCCCAAAAAAAGAAAGATTGCTTTTTTTGGAGCACTCTTTTATATTTGTATATGTGATGATTAAATTGATATGATTGTTAATTTTAAAATGTAACTTTTAATATTCTTACTTAAGATAATAGGGGTAAGTTATTGTGATTTGTGTGACTGTAAATAATTATATGTATGTCACCCCCTCCTTTATCCTAAATGTTTATTAAAGACAATATTTGTCTTCGTGGTGATTTTTTGTATGAATTCAATTTTTATTTAAATCCAATGTATGGCTAATTTCATGTATTATATTTAAAGTCTGGTGCAGGATACTAAAATACCACTGCACACTCTGCCTCTTGACAAAGCTGCCCGGTGTGTGGAGAAACACGTTGAGGACACGGCGCATGGGACCCCTGAGAACTTCATCACTAAAAGAATTTCCTTATTGGGAAAGCTCCCGCATATTGCATCTTTACAGCACTGCTTGGCACTCAGCAGGTTTCCACTATGGTTTCCTGCACATAGTCATTTGCCGCCTATTACCAGCGGCTATGCAGTGATTCTCCACACGGGATCCCAGCTTCAGGAGTAACGTGCGCTGTCACTGCCGCACACTAAACAGCTTACTGCATTCACCCATTGCCACCCAGCATCAGCGGCCATGCAGTAACGCCTTATACGGGACCTCGATCTCAGGAGCAACGTGCACTGCTTTAATCGCCTGTCAAAGCGGATCCCGATATTTATCCACCTGCCGTTTAGCACATAACGGCCATACAGTGATTCCCTGCATGGGACTCTGAATATTGGGAGTTACGTGCATTACCATCACTGCATGCTCATCAAACGGCTCTACACAGCGGCTCCCCTATTCATTCATTTGCCCTCCATCACTTTAAACTTGTATAGCAAACCTCTGTGTAAACTTTAATCATTAGAAACTACGTGCAGATCCATATTTCATTGTCCATTTGCTGTTGACCTACTTGTGGTCTCACATTCTCATACTATGGAGGATATATAGGGAACAAATATCAGAGACTGATTGAACTAATTTAAGAATCTCCACTTTCATCACCATCGGTGGTAACTATACTTTCAATTCATGCTCTGATTCTTTGTAGCATTGTGGATTTTTAAGGGATCTCTTTAATACATGTACTATTACATATGATTATATGTTGCAGATGTATATTTTAGCTCATTGATTGAGAATTTTTGTTTTTTATATTTTTTATTGTTGTTTATTCCTAATAAAATTGTAAATTGATTAAGGTCGCCTTTGTATAGTCAAGCGCCTACCTGGTATAATCGACCACTGCACATATTTTTAACCTTTTTCTGACCACTTATTTATATTATTTAAATGTTTCCTACACAATGGGCACTTTGCCTCTTTTCAACCTCAATTACTATGTTACAGCCTATACTAGAGACCATCTATAGAGTTAAATATGAATACAGTACTCATACAATATCCAGTGTATAATGTTTACATTAATGCCCAGGGTTGTTATTAGGGTCTTCTACTGCTCCCCAGTCTCCCGAACTTGCTCCAATGTTCCACAGAGTGGGAGAGTGTGTACTGCATTTGGAAACTCCACCTCTAGAAATCCTGCGTTTGCCACTGCCATATGTGGGCCAGTGTCCCGCAGGCGGTGGGGAGGTTGTGGGAGCTGTTGATCACTTGCTGCTCTGCAGACAGCAAATGATCTCTGAATAGATGCCGTGTAACCCTCCCTTGACCTGTAGGTCCTGGGGCCTATAGTTACTAAGTTGTTTATTTAAAGAGTGCCTCCACCGAAGCTTTTAATATAATTGGGGGGAGCTTGGGAAACCCTAAGTGAAATATGAATGTTTTACCTGGATTGTCTCTCATGTGTCTTCCAGATCATCTCCATCGAAAGGATCCCGAATCCCTTAATACAGGTAAGTGTGTTCAGTAATTAATACTATACTCCCTTTATTTAAACAATAACATCCACAGTAGTATGGCTATATTCAAAGTTTTATAGTTATATAGATATTAAAATACATATGGATATGCCCTTTCATATACAAAATTGGTTTGCATGCATTACAAAAAAAACATTAGAACCGGTTACTAAAAAACATCTCCGCTACCAAAATGTATTGTAATAATCACTAAGATTAATATTATAAAATTAGTGATATACTGATATGAGATATAAATGCCACAGTTACTCGAGTAATTCGTTGGTGCACTCGTTGGGGCCCAGAATGTAGTGTATTGATGATCCTGTACTTGTAGTCTATTCTTGGTATCAGTATGACTATTCACCAAATCTCACTTGTCGTGTATCTCCGGTTTAGTAGATCCCTATTACCCCAATGGTGAGTAATAGAACTCCTCCAAGCCAATTTACTATCCCTGCAAAGTGATCCGCCTCCACATACTCAGTCCCCTTGGTCCCCTAGCGGCAGGGTATTATCACTGTATACTTACAGTACCGGGATGAATGAAAGGCGGGATATTATGTTCCTCAGGTTCAATCATTAAAAGTACTTTATATTTGCTTGTACTTTGATATATTCTCCTGGTCCTATTCAAATACTGCGTTCAGGACGTCGACATCTAGTAATTTATACAATTCATATATGACTCCTTTAAGTTATCTTCTGAATAGTTCATCTATAGATATTAAGCAATGCAGTTCAGGATAGGTAGGTTAGGCTAGAGGAGTTATAACAGGAGGTCATCCATAGCTAGTAGTACTCAAAAGGATAGATATGGCTTGTGAAGGGTCATTCTACCAACACCTTACCAGTGATAATAAGTACCCTCACTCCTAGCAGGCTCATCAGCGGATCTTCATCCCGCAATGCTATCCTTAATAATGTCCGATGGCTCAGTATATTATATATATATATGAGGAGTTATGTAGGTTATCTTACAATGTCAGTCCTGGGGGAGTTAATGTGCTACCAGGTACCAGCTGATACTGTAGCTGTACCAATGTCTGCCTCTTCACTATCTCTGCATCGATTCATGAGCAAATTATTGTACTCACTGCTATGGACCACACTGTATCTGGAGAGCGTAGGCTGCACTATGATGTTATCCGTAATATAGTGCTGGCTAAGTCTGAGCCCCGCTCCGTTACTCGACGAGGCGACTCCTCACTATCGCATTTGCTCTCTCCCGTTAGCAGCTGGGTAGATCCGTCATAAAGATATGTTATTTGTGAGCACCAGACTCCTCCCCCGTCTCTCTCTCCTGCCGTCCCGCTTATCTCCTACCGCAGACTCAGCTCTCAGTCTCCTCTTATGGATCGATGGCTGCTGTTCTCTCCCGTCTTCATCACCAGCCTCTCCTCTCAACCTCCGTTCACCAACTGCGCCACCAACCGTCATTCTCAACCCCCGTTTTGTCTCTCCTCTCTCGAGCTCTTGCCACGAGCCCCTGTCCATCACTCACCCGCATGCTTAAGTACGTAGGCATGTAGACCCATATATATCATTCCCTTTACATGCTTGCTGTTATATCAACTTATGTACACATTTTTAATAGACATATTTACATTATTTATAACTACTATTACTGGTTAGTGCTACTCATATCTATTTCCAAGTTTACTGTATTAAATGCATAGTTAATATATCATAGCTCTCCCCTAAACATTTGGGTAATCTAGTTCATATGAATATAGGCTCCCTGCATACCACTGGGGTTACACTCTCCCCCTGGTGATTTCATAGGCCCTGACATGAGAATCACCATCTAATTATTATTTGCTTGTATGTTAATATGGTTAATATTCTTGTACCATCCTATCTGTCTATGACTATCTATATCATATCCAAAATAAGGCCATGACATTATAATTCCAGCATGGTACACCAACGGAATTTCTTTAGGGACCCCTAGCTGGTCGTATGTCAGTATCGTAGGGGGTCGTCGTTCTCTTTGGGGTCGCGGGATCCTATTACCATCTGTTTCCCTCATTCCATCTTCATTGGGAGTAGATTGATCATCCGCCTGCTCATAACACAATTCAACCCCTTCCCACTCATCTCTATTTTGACCTGGCCTCCACTCCATTTCTGAATCATTGATAGGCCCCGACATACTTCTATGAGCAGTATTTTGGTCTCCACTGCTATTACTATTACCAGGGTACTTATAATACCACCCTGATTCCACATAGTCATCGCTTCCATCAACTACTCCATATTCTAACTCCCCCTCCTCATTTGTCTTCATGGTTGCTGAAGACTGTTCAGTATCATTTCTCCCTCCAGGTAGTGACAACTCCTCTTCATCCTTGTCCCACCTTATGTCCTGCGCAATGGGTAACAAATGGTGTCTGTGATAACTTAATATTGGGCCCGATTTCCCTTCGGGTTTTAACTGGTACACAGGTAAGTTAGCTAATTGTTGCACCACCACATAAGGATCTGATCTCCACCGATTATTTAATTTTTGTCTTCGCCGAGATCCCAACAATTTTATTAATACTCGATCTCCCGGCATTAACCGATTCTCCTTCACATGACAATCATGTAGTCGTTTATTTTTCTCCCCCAGTTTCTTTGCTTCTTGCTGCGCTAATTGATGAGCTTCCTTCAAATGTTGTTTAAGTCTCTGAATATACTGACTGTGTGTTGTCCTAGCAGTTTTATCGATCTTATTTTCCAGACTACCTAAACTGATATCAATCGGTAAACGTGCTTCCCTTCCAAACATTAATAAGTATGGAGAATACCCAGTAGCGTCATTTTGTGTACAATTATATGCATGCACTAAGTGCGCTAGATACTGTTTCCAATGATGTTTCCGTTTAATCCCTAAGGTACCCAGCATGTTCAACAAGGTTCGGTTGAATCGTTCCGGTTGGGGATCTCCTTGAGGGTGATAAGGGGTAGTTCGTGATTTTCGTATCCCACAACAATTGCATAGTTCATGGATTAGCTTACTCTCAAAATCCCGGCCCTGATCCGAATGTATACGGGCAGGTAATCCGTAATGAATGAAAAATTTCTCCCATAGAGTTTTGGCCACTGTAATGGCTTTCTGGTTAGGCGTTAGATAAGCCTGAGCGTAACGAGTAAAATGATCGGTGATAACCAATATATTACTATCCCTCCCTTCTGGTCCTTCCAATGCAAGGAAGTCAATGCATACCAACTCTAGAGGGCCTGTACTGACAATATTCATCATGGGTGCTGTCTTTTCAGGTAATTTTTTTCTCATGACACAATTCCCACACGTCCGGCAATACCTCTCTATGTCTTTACTCATAAATGGCCAGTAAAACCTTTCATTAATTAAGGATTTTGTCTTCTCATAACCCATGTGCCCATGATCATCATGTAACGAATATAACACTTGAGATATATATTTTTCTGGTAACAACAGCTGTAGTTTTCCTGAGCCATCCCTTCTCTGAGTTTGACGGTACACCACACCTTGTATCACGCGTAACTTATTTAGTTGTTGTACTAAAACTCGTGACTTCGGGGACAACCCCACAGTAGTTCCATGAACATCCGAACATCCTAACCTTTGTCTAATGGGTAATAAATCACAATCCTTCTCTTGCTGCTTCGCCATCTGCTCTTTGTCCACCATCTCAAGCTCATTTACTCCAACTGTGCTTACACAACAATACAATGGTGGTAGTGCCAATTCAGATGCTCCCATCCATGCTATTGCTGGACCCCCATTTCTACACGAGTATGTAATGTGATGACACAGTCCTTTGACAGTGGCCGCTGGTACTTCAATCCATTCGTCAGCACTGAGATCCATAGCAGAGTGGGGCAGCCTAGATAATGCATCAGCGTCCATATTGGACCCCCCAGGACGATATTTAACTGTAAACTCATAGTTTGACAGAGCAGCCAGCCACCGATGACCGGTGGCATCCAATTTGGCAGTAGTTTGAATATAAGTAAGGGGGTTGTTATCAGTCTGAACTGTAAAAGGAACACCGTATAGATAGTCATGAAATTTATCCACTATGGCCCACTTTAATGCCAAAAACTCTAATTTGTGTACTGGGTAGTTTTTTTCTCCAGTGGATAAACCCCTACTAATATAAAAGATGGGCTTCAATTGTTGATCTTGCAACTGATAGAGGACTCCCCCTATTCCCGCATAAGAGGCATCAATATGCACTTCATAAGGCAGGAGAGGATTGGCATAGGCTAAAACTGGTGAATTAGTCAGACTCTTCTTTAATATGTTAAATGCGGTCTCACAACTTGAATCCCATCTTTCACCAAATGGGTCCTGAGGTTTAAAATATCCTCCTTCTTTCTTTTGCCTCGCATTCTTTTTCTTTTGGCATGGCTGATAACCACGAGTTAAATCTGTCAAGGGTCGGGCAATAGTAGAATAATTGTGTACAAATTTTCTGTAATAGCCACAGAACCCTAGAAATGACCGTAATTCATGAAGGTGGTTCGGCCTGGGCCAATTCTGGACAACTTTAACTTTGTCCGGATCAGTAGATATTCCATTACGACTAACAATATGCCCTAAATACTTAACCACCGACTGACAAAATTTACACTTCTCCACAGATAGTTTCAACCCCCTTGCCTGTAGGCGATCTAATACCTTCAATAGCCGATCATTATGTTCTTCTAGAGTCTGCCCAAACACAATTACATCATCCAGATACACCAAAGCCTCACGATAACACATATCCCCAACAGTGTTTTCCATCATTCGCTGGAAGGTTGCAGGGGCGCCTTTTATTCCTTGGGGCATCTTAAGGAATTCAAAAAAACCTATTGGGCATATAAACGCAGTCTTGCATCGATCTTCGGCATTCATAGGAATCTGATAATACCCGCTACGAAGATCCAATACTGAAAACCACTGGTTCCCTTGCAAGCAATCTAATGCTTCCTCGATCTTGGGCACAGTATATTGATCAGGTATGGTTCGATTGTTTAAAGTTCTATAATCAATGCAAAGTCGAATGCCTCCACTCTTCTTCCTAGCCACCACAATAGGGGAAGCATAAGGACTCTCGGAATCGATGATCACTTGATTTTCGAGTAACCCTCGTAGGTGCTTTCTCACATCATCAAAGTCCGCCGGGGCAAGTCGTCTCGACCGCTCTCTGAATGGGGCATCATTACTCAGCCGGATGGAGTGTTCCACACCATGGGCGGTACCTATATCCCATTCCTCCTTTGAAAATACAGACTCTCGCTGCCCAAGTTGATCCATTAATTTAGCTTTTCTTTCAGAGTCAATATCACTGCCCTGGAAACATGGTTCTAATAATAAAACCATAGAAATTCCTATCGATTCTGTCAGTGTGTCCTGTTTAGATATGGCTTCTTCCTTTATCAGAGTAACGCTATAGTTCTCTACTGTGCTTTCAATACTGCGCACATGCTTATCACTCCATTCACAGAGGGTTTTGAAAAGATTAGTGTTGGTGCCCACGATTACCGGCAACTTTCCATTATCCCCCGGGGAATCAGGACACACCAGTGCCACTAAAGGGATGGTCTCATTAATATTACTCAGCCCTGGCTCGAAGGTGATTCGGGTCACAATATATCCCAGATAGGGGTACTTCTGCTCGCTAAGACCCCATATGGTAAGTCCACTAAGCGGCTGAATAGGGACGTCTGACAAATGAGATCTATACCATGTCTCAAACACAATAGAGACCTGCGACCCACTATCCAGCAATACCATACATTCTTGTCCATTCACCAGAGCTTTGACCACTGGAGCTGGCCCCATTAAACTATCAGGGATCTGATCTGACCATTGAGCACTCCCCATGGCATTTACTGTTATGATTGGGGAGTCTGTGAGGGGGTCACAGAACTCCCGTTGAAGTTTTCCGACGGCTCCGTTCTCCGTCGATTGTAACCTCGGTTATCCCGTCGTTCATGATCTGTGAACGGACATTCAAAGGCGCGATGTCCCACCTGGCCACAAGCATAACAGATTAATGGAGCCCGATTCTCTCCTCTCCGGTTCATTCCTCGACCTAGGCCAGAACTTCCAGGAGGCCTATACGGTTGAGTGCTATTACTTGCCTGTAATGCAATCAGCTGATCAATTTTCTTATTTTGCTCTTCTATTAATGTTAATAATTTCTCATCCAACGAGGACTTATCAGGAGCAGGTACCACAATCTTCACCTTCTTGATGGTCTTTTCCCGATTCTCGATTTGTACCTCTTCAAGTTTTACTTCCCTTACCAGGTCAGTTAATGTAGGTGGACTGGTCTTGCAAATGGTACATCTTAGTTTTTGTGCTACAGGGCTATTGGTGAGTGCCCCTTTTAATACTTGTTTAATCCTACGATCATCTGCTTGTGCCTTGTCCATTCCCCCTTTGTCTATAATCTTGAATATGAGCCTATCCACCCGATAAATATAATGGGTCAAGGTCTCCCCATATTCCTGGTAAGTATTATTCAATCTAGCCAATAAATCTCCAACATCCTCTAAAGTCCCATAAGAGAAGTCTAAAGCTTCTATATAATCATAAAGTGTCGCTTGGGGATTGCTTCTTCTCGTGGCTTGAATAACTCCCATTGCAGGTCCCCTCAAACTCTCCACTATCCTTTGCCGTTTCACGTGGTCGGGGCATTGCCACTCCTCGGAATGTTGAACTGCAGCTTCTCTCCACATCTCATACCCTTCCTCACCAGCAGGCACGGGAGTGATCCCGGAGAATATTCTCAGACGACGGTACCCCCCTTCAAATTGCCACCTTTCTAATTGACTCACAACTTTGTCTACTACTGCTTCAGCAGCTGAACTACTTGCTGTGTCGGTATTCACACCCGGAGATTTAGCTGGTCCCATACCCCCAGTACCCTCAGTTGGGGGAAACGTGTCAGAGCTATCTCCTTCTCCCACATCGGCACTAATTTCGGGCCAAAGAATTTGCATGCGTCTTGCTGGGTTACTTTCTACCACAATCATGCGGGGTAACAATATTGGATCCAATCTAGCATTATTGCTGATTAATAATACTACCGTGTCTCCCAAAGAACCCTTCCATCTGTCTACCACATGTGGCTGTTGTACCCCATATAGGTTGACTATTTGCTTCAGTACCAACTCATCACTAACTCCATCAAAGCTTCCTCCCACTCCGAAACTGCATCGGCTGTCTACTCCTTTTTCTACACACCATTTATAAACATCCTTCCCATTTACCGGATCCATCATAAATTATGCCCTGTCTTGGTAACCAGAAGATACTGAAAAGGTTAAAGGTCGGCAGATCTCAGCAGTGCCTCCAAATGTAACCCTCCCTTGACCTGTAGGTCCTGGGGCCTATAGTTACTAAGTTGTTTATTTAAAGAGTGCCTCCACCGAAGCTTTTAATATAATTGGGGGGAGCTTGGGAAACCCTAAGTGAAATATGAATGTTTTACCTGGATTGTCTCTCATGTGTCTTCCAGATCATCTCCATCGAAAGGATCCCGAATCCCTTAATACAGGTAAGTGTGTTCAGTAATTAATACTATACTCCCTTTATTTAAACAATAACATCCACAGTAGTATGGCTATATTCAAAGTTTTATAGTTATATAGATATTAAAATACATATGGATATGCCCTTTCATATACAAAATTGGTTTGCATGCATTACAAAAAAAACATTAGAACCGGTTACTAAAAAACATCTCCGCTACCAAAATGTATTGTAATAATCACTAAGATTAATATTATAAAATTAGTGATATACTGATATGAGATATAAATGCCACAGTTACTCGAGTAATTCGTTGGTGCACTCGTTGGGGCCCAGAATGTAGTGTATTGATGATCCTGTACTTGTAGTCTATTCTTGGTATCAGTATGACTATTCACCAAATCTCACTTGTCGTGTATCTCCGGTTTAGTAGATCCCTATTACCCCAATGGTGAGTAATAGAACTCCTCCAAGCCAATTTACTATCCCTGCAAAGTGATCCGCCTCCACATACTCAGTCCCCTTGGTCCCCTAGCGGCAGGGTATTATCACTGTATACTTACAGTACCGGGATGAATGAAAGGCGGGATATTATGTTCCTCAGGTTCAATCATTAAAAGTACTTTATATTTGCTTGTACTTTGATATATTCTCCTGGTCCTATTCAAATACTGCGTTCAGGACGTCGACATCTAGTAATTTATACAATTCATATATGACTCCTTTAAGTTATCTTCTGAATAGTTCATCTATAGATATTAAGCAATGCAGTTCAGGATAGGTAGGTTAGGCTAGAGGAGTTATAACAGGAGGTCATCCATAGCTAGTAGTACTCAAAAGGATAGATATGGCTTGTGAAGGGTCATTCTACCAACACCTTACCAGTGATAATAAGTACCCTCACTCCTAGCAGGCTCATCAGCGGATCTTCATCCCGCAATGCTATCCTTAATAATGTCCGATGGCTCAGTATATTATATATATATATGAGGAGTTATGTAGGTTATCTTACAATGTCAGTCCTGGGGGAGTTAATGTGCTACCAGGTACCAGCTGATACTGTAGCTGTACCAATGTCTGCCTCTTCACTATCTCTGCATCGATTCATGAGCAAATTATTGTACTCACTGCTATGGACCACACTGTATCTGGAGAGCGTAGGCTGCACTATGATGTTATCCGTAATATAGTGCTGGCTAAGTCTGAGCCCCGCTCCGTTACTCGACGAGGCGACTCCTCACTATCGCATTTGCTCTCTCCCGTTAGCAGCTGGGTAGATCCGTCATAAAGATATGTTATTTGTGAGCACCAGACTCCTCCCCCGTCTCTCTCTCCTGCCGTCCCGCTTATCTCCTACCGCAGACTCAGCTCTCAGTCTCCTCTTATGGATCGATGGCTGCTGTTCTCTCCCGTCTTCATCACCAGCCTCTCCTCTCAACCTCCGTTCACCAACTGCGCCACCAACCGTCATTCTCAACCCCCGTTTTGTCTCTCCTCTCTCGAGCTCTTGCCACGAGCCCCTGTCCATCACTCACCCGCATGCTTAAGTACGTAGGCATGTAGACCCATATATATCATTCCCTTTACATGCTTGCTGTTATATCAACTTATGTACACATTTTTAATAGACATATTTACATTATTTATAACTACTATTACTGGTTAGTGCTACTCATATCTATTTCCAAGTTTACTGTATTAAATGCATAGTTAATATATCATAGCTCTCCCCTAAACATTTGGGTAATCTAGTTCATATGAATATAGGCTCCCTGCATAGCGGATTTGCACTAAACGGTCAAAGCTTTCGGCCTCCCAGCATGCAACGGGCCCGTCCATATATATCCCCGCCTCCTGGCTCAGGCAAATCAGTTTTTTGTTTGGTGCGGCAGGAGCCAGACCATGGTCAATGGGCTGCTGGTTTTTAGCAGCCATGAGCTTTTTTATTTTATTTTTATAGTCTTAATTTTTTTTTTTTTTTGAGCGAGCTTGTCTTTAATGCGTCTTACCTTAGAAAGAGTCGATCCAACAACTCCCCACAGGGTCCCGACAACGCTTACCCACGTGTACAGTGCTGTTTTGGCGGGCATCTGTGTAGGATGTAATAGCAAGTCTAGCAGACATTACAAGGCTGTGGCCGGAGCACAGGGAGAAGGTAAGGCATCGGTTCCACTTAGTAGGGGAACACGGACACAGCCGCACTGTTTTGGGAGGATACTACCAAACAGTCGCTGATGCTTTACCTCCATCTAAGGCTTAGTAAATAAACCCCATTGTCTAGTTTTGTTTTGTTCAAATATGAAAAAAATCCCCATGTTTATATTTGCTAGACACACAGATTTGAGGTATATTGTTGTTAGCGCCATTGTACCATGTATAATGTGGGTAAAACTGACAACACGCATGAAATCCCTGGTAATGCATTGGAGACCCCTGACAACATGCATGAAATCCCTGGTAATGCACTGGAGACCCCTGACAACGTGCATGAAATCCCTGGCAAGGCGCCTGAAACCTCTGGCAACGCACAGGAGGCCCCTGAAAACAGGCAAGTAATTAGAAGCCTTACTGTGTGGCAATATTGGTAAGGGGCATTATTGTGTGTGGGGCATAAAATGGTGTCAGGGCCATAACTGTATGTGACATAATATGTAATTAACGTTACAGTGTGTGGCATAACGCATAACGTGTAATAGACATTACGGTGTGTGGCATAATGTGTAATAGACATTACGGTGTGTAGCATATTGCTTAATGGGCATTACGGTGTGTTGCATAATGTGTAATGGGCATTACTGTTTGTTGCATAATGTATAATGGGCATTACGGTTTGTTGCATAATGTATTGGGCATTACGGTGTGTTGCATAATGTGTAATGGGCATTACGTTGTGTTGCATAATGTGTAATAGGCATTACTCACTGCTGCGGCCACCCATTCATTCCCACTGCTGCCTCCCGCCGAGCACCCACCAGCAAAAACATAAATCGGGACCTATGTCTGGGAGGTAAGTACATTTAACTGCAATGTAATGGTATGCTGGGCATTTATGCCAGTTTAGGGACTTTGAGAATTGGGATTTTTTGATGATGGCCTACAAGCCTAAATGTTTTTTTTTTTTTTAAATATGAACAAAATCTCGTTGTTTTTGTTTGCTAGACACACACAAATTTGGCTCTGATAGCGAGAGTCTTTCTGATTTGTATACATACTGTATATGGCATTAATACTGCCACATAGCTGGCACTGTGTACAATATGGGTAAAACTAAGTGTGAGCATATCTCTTTTCTGTTAGGTTAAAGTACCCCTGCATCTCTATTATCAGAAGCGAAGGATGCGACAATGGTGCCAGAGCTTATTAAGTGGAACGGGAGAGAGGTGGCCCAAGGGCTAGCAGAGCAAAAATTGTAATAGGGAATGGGCTCCATCACCCATCCCCACTTTAACACCTCAGGAGACCCGCTAGAATATTTGGGAGTGTCCTTGCACTTTGAGGGGAGGGAGCAAGCGTCAAAGTAAAAGGAGGAGCAGGAAGGGAGGGTTTTAGTTTCTCCCAGGCAAGGCTCCACACCCACCCAATCCGTTAGCTACATAGGCGTGCGCAGCTAATATTATTAGAGGGTGCACCGCCGGAGAGGGGTGTCTAGCACCACCTTTTGGGCGTGTGCATAGCGCCGCCTTTTGGGCATATCTAGCACCGCCCAGGGGCATGTCTATCACTATTTCACATTCCCTCAGTAAAATCTCATGGCGTAAACTAATTTCTCCCTAGTTCCTAATAAAGTACATATAATTCACCCCAGAGAAATAAAATAAAACATAATAGTGCGACCATCAGCTGGTACTGACTGCCCACTATGGCATAACCCTTAGTCCTAGCTGCCGCTGCACCCTATCGCTGCTTACACTTCCACAACGTATCCCTGACCCAGAAGTGGAACTAGAGAGTGGTGGGCCGAGGTGCATATAAATTCCCCTCCGCACACACACCCCACCCCTTGCACCGCTTAGTACTGACTGCCCGCTATGGCATAACCCTTAGTCCTAGCTGCCGCTGCACCCTATTGCTGCTTACACTTCCTCAACCTATCCCTGACCCAGTGGCGGGACTAGAGAGTGGTGAGCCTAGGTGCATATACATTCCCCTCCACACACATACCCCACCCCTTGCACCGCCCAGCACCAACACACTGATTTTGGGTGGGACATTCAGAAAAGTACGGGAGATTTAGGGGGGCGAACGTTTGAGTTTTAATATAACACAGGTAAAGTTCAAAATTTACACATGTGCCATTAGAGCCACATCTGCCTCTTTCTATGCCATCAGACTCCTCGTCCACAGGACACAGGTCCCCATGCTCACCAGTTACCCCTTATTCACATTACATCACACGGTATGAGCTGAAATTCACATTACGCCACACGGTATGAGTGTAAAATCACATTACGCCACACGGTATGAGTGTAAAATCACATTACGCCACACGGTATGAGCATAAGTTCACATTACGCCACACGGTATGAGCTGAAATTCACATTACGCCCCAGAGCATGAGCCGAAATTTATATTACGCCACACAATATTAGCTGAAATTCACATTACGCCACACAGCATGAGCCAAAATTTATATCACGCGACACAGTATGAGCGTAAATTCATATCATGCCACACAGTATGAGCCAACTTCACATTACGCCATATGGTATGAGTGGTAATTCACATTACGCCACACGGTATGAGTGTAAATTCACATTATGCCACACAGCATGAGCGGAAATTCACATTACGCCACACGGTATCAGTGTAAATTCACATTACGCCACACAGTATGCACCAAATTCACATTACGCCACATGATATGAACCACATTCACATTACACCATGCGGTATTAGCCAAATTCACATTACGCCACATGGTATGCCCCAGTGCCAGATACCCTTGAAACCCCCTCTCAGGAAACTACTAAGAGCTTGGCTCAGCTAATATATTTTTATAACCCTTCTTTTCTGTTCTTTAAGATTTTTCCCTGAGTACACTTACAGATTTATTTATTTTTTTTACATTTTTTTTTTGGTGGGGGGGGGGGGGCAACTTCATGTGCAGTATATATAAAAAAAACAGGAACAGGCTCAGCTGCAGCACAGCAGTAGTTTACTTACTTTAGTCACTGACTGAGGCTGAGCGTGGCAGTTTCTGAACCGTCTGTGTTGAGCTGAATTTGCCTCCCGGTCCTCGTCCTTGACTCCACCAGAGAGGAACGCCGTACTGTGCGGCTGTGGTAGCAGTGGCACGCAATAGAGAGAGGGAGAGAGAGTGCGAGGGCAGGCGGGCGGGCGGTGTGATGTCACATTGAGGTGCAGGGCGAAGCTTTGTACTTCAGTGCACCACATCGCATCCACTGTCGCCCAGTGCAGCCGCCGGTCAGTCCCAGACAGTCAGTTCTGACTCCTGACTGTGCAGCGGACACAGCGGGCGCAGCGGGGGAGGGAGGAGGAACAGGCATGAGCAGCATGTGATCACTGTGCTGCAGGCGTGTGGGGGGTGTCAGACACCAGGCACCCCCCGTGCGCACGCCTATGGGTAGCTAGATGCATACAAATTATATTTATGTAAAGTAGGAGTGGACAGAATGTTGTTTTTCTTTCACTTTTTTTTTTTGCAAGTGTTAAGGTGTATACACACGTTGCGATTCTGCCTAAAGGCCGCTTTTGACTTTGGGATTTCTCTTGAACTCCCCGGTGCCCAGAACCACCGATATTAACTATATGATATGCATGGTGCAATTTTCGCTATGTACAATTTTCACTATACTAGAGATTAAATTGTACATTTTCTAGTGAAAATTAACCTGCCTGCACGGGCTATTTTTTTGTCTTGCGATACTGACCCCGCGAGAGTGTGCATCAGCATTGCAAGCTGTATACACACGGTGCGATATGTACTATGGGCCTAATTCAGACCTGATTGCAGCAGCAAAATCTTTCTCTAATGGCTAAAACCATGGTGGTCATTCCGAGTTGATCGCACGTAGCAACTTTTTGCTGTTCGTGCGATCAACTTGACGCCGCCTATGGGGGAGTGTGTTTTAGCATAGCAGGGCCGCGATCGCTTGTGCAGCCCTGCTATGCTAAAAAAGTTTTGTGCAGAACAAGATCAACCCTGCACCTACTTACCCAGTGCGACGGATCTAGCGATGAAGGTCCCGGCTGTGACGTCAGACATCCGCCCTCCAAATGCCTGGACACGCCTGCATTCGCCTTACCACGCCCGGGAAATGGTGAGTAGACACCACGATCCTCCTTCCCGCTGTCAATCTTCTTGCGATCAGGCCTGCGATCTCTTCCTTCGGTCCTGACGTCCTGTCCCGGTGACTGCCGTCGCTGGGCAACGACGCGCGTGTGCAATGCCGACGCCACGCAGCCGCAGTTCTGACCCGTTAACACCGCAGCGAATAACCGCTGTGTGCGAACGGGTCAGAATGACCCCCCATGTGCACTGCAGATGGTGCAGATATAACATGTGCAGGGAGAGTTAGATTTGGGTGGGTTATATTGTTCCTGTGCAGGGCAAATACTGTCTGCTTTATTTTTACACTGCAATTTAGAGTTCAGTTTGCAATTGTTAGTCAATGTGATTTAGCACCTGAACCACAACAATTTAGATCAATTTAAAAAATGTTTAAAAAAATATTGATGAAAATCAACCTTATTTAGCACCTGAACAATTTAGAATTGCAGTTCAGATTTCAGTTTGAACACACCTCACCCAAATCTAACTCTCTCTGCACATGTTTTATCTGCCCCACCTGCAGTGCACATTGTTTTGCCCATTAGAGAACAATTTTGCTGCTGCGATCAGGTCTGAATTAGGCCCTACTGTATGTTGTCTACCGGGGTGGTATTCATGTGACCGGCGGTGGGAAGACCGACGGTCATATGGCCTCCACCAACATCCCGCCCCCTCACTATCCCGACAGTCAGCATGCCGACCAACAGGGACTATTTCTTCTCGTGGGTGTCCACGACACCCATAGAGTGGGAATAGAACCCCATCACCACCAAGCCCGCAGTGTGGAGAGCACAGCAAGCCCGCAAGGGGCTTTCTGCACTTGCCCCTCCCCGCCGGGATCCCGGTGTCGGTATGCTGCCGGGATCCCAGCGCCAGCCGTACCACACCATCTATCGATATCAACTATATAGTCCATATCGGTAGTTCAAATCGCACCGTGTGTATGCACCTTTACGGTTAGACAATGGTTATATTTGTTTCTTCAACAAAACAAACAAACAAAAAAGTCAAACTTAATGGAATGATAAGTTATAACATGGGTAAAGCGGTCATGTACCTATTTCAGGAATGTCACAGTCAGTGAGTTGGGGAAAAGTGGTGAATAAGAGATGGTAGGGTAGGGTGATTTCATAGTGCCTGACCATATTCACCAGGAAAATAGGTGCCAGGAATGGCTTCAGTTTGATACGGTTGCGCCAAACAGGCTGCGTGCCACCATGTGAGGGTGGGATGTGCATGTTAGTTGGGCCATAGGGGGAAAAGGGAGGGTGTGTTAGTTGCATGTCTACAAGGTAAGCTGAACACCTCTCTCACACACAAGTTATAAACATGATTTATAAAAAATTTGAGAGCCTTGCCCACAGGTTATTTCCTTGTCCTGTGATCTCTACTATTTGTATTGGTGTTATAGGAAAATAAATATAGCTATGACTGCTTTTGCCTAACACACGTTTGGAGTCAAAGCTGATAATGCAGTTATGCGTTACTAAGCATTACTTGCACTGAAGCGGTATCAGCGCACTTTATTTGCACTATACCGCTTCTCTCCCATGTATGATGGCTGTGGTGCGGGCACAGTGAAGCGCCCCTATACATATCGGCACTACTATCTAAAAGATAGCAGGCCGATATGCGCGGGCAATGTATGACTGTTCCGGCAGCTGCAGCTGTCGATTTCGACAGCTGAAGGTGGCAATTCCCATTCACCACAGCAGGGACAGAACTGTTCCTGCCTGTGGCGGGTGCCGTCTCCGGACTGCGCTGGGGATCTCGAGTGAGCAGAGAGATCCCGCACATGCAGAGAGGAGATGGCCGGTACGGAGACAGAGCACGTCAGCTCTGAGCTGATGTGCTGTGTGCACGGGGGACATTGCCAAAGGGGGGAGCTTTTGCTCCCCTGCTTCGGCAGACAAGATGATACGTCGGTAATGAGGCAAAGCAGGAATTGTTATAGCGGCATGATGCATGCCGCTATAATACATTTACCGAATTATACTGCACAGGATTGTGGTATAGTCTCTACAACTCATTGTTGTTATTAATCTGAAACGTTATCATGATGCGCTAGCAGTATTTACTATATACATTTATCAAGTGGCCCAGACAATGCACTCTCTAATGGTTAGCCACCCCCTCTGGAAACTAGCCACACTCCTAAACATGGGCCACTACCACTGCATTTCCCTGGTGGGCCCTTCATGCTGAAGTCCGACACTGGTCCCACCAACTCACTGCTGATCAGCAATGGCCTGATTCAGTGTTGTACATAGACCCAATGGTTTGCATGCAGCATCAATAGCAGAGATGAGTGGGTTCGGTTCACCGAGAACCGAACCCCTCCGAACTCCACGTGTCAAACGGCTCGGTTATTCCCGCCTGACTCCGAAAACCCGAACGAGGCAAAACGTCATCATCCCGCTGTCGGATTCTTGCGAGATTCGGATTCCATATAAAGAGCCACGTGTCGCCGCCATTTTCACTCGGGCATTGTAGAGGGTACAGAGAGGACGTGGCTACGTTCTCTCAGTGTCAGTCCTCAGTATCAGTGCTTAGTATCAGTGCTTATTGCTGCTCAGTAATACTAGTACAGTGTCTCTCTTGTACTGCATCTTGCTGCGGTAGGGTGCTGTGGTAGTACTGTCCTGTGACTGCATCGGTCATCATCATTCCAGTCACAGTGGTATCTGGGGGGTGACAATTCCAGAGTGCTTTTGTGCTGCTCACTAATACTAGTACAGTGTCTTGTGCTGCATCGTGCTGCTCAGTGTCAGTTCTCAGTAGTATCATCAGTGCTCAGTATCACTGCTCATTGTCTTGTGCTGCATCATGGTGCTCAGTAATACTACATTACTAATACTAGTACAGTGTCTTGTGCTGCATCGTGCTGCCCAGTGTCAGTTCTCAGTAGTATCATCAGTGCTCAGTATCACTGCTCATTGTCTTCTGCTGCATCGTAGTGCTCAGTAATACTACATTACTAATACTAGCACAGTGTCTTGCGCTGCATCGTGGTGCTCAGTAATACTACATTACTAATACTAGTACAGTGTCTTGTGCTACATCGTGCTGCTCAGTGTCAGTTCTCAGTAGCATCATCAGTGCTCAGTATCACTGCTCATTGTCTTCTGCTGCATCGTAGTGCTCAGTAATACTACATTACTAATACTAGCACAGTGTCTTGCGCTGCATCGTGGTGCTCAGTAATACTACATTACTAATACTAGTACAGTATCTTGCGCTGCATCGTGCTGCTCAGTGTCAGTTCTCAGTAGTAGCATCAGTGCTCAGTATCACTGCTCATTGTCTTGTGCAGCATCGTGGTGCTCAGTAATACTACATTACTAATACTAGCACAGTGTCTTGCGCTGCATCGTGGTGCTCAGTAATACTACATTACTAATACTAGTACAGTGTCTTGTGCTACATCGCTCAGTGTCAGTTCTCAGTAGCATCATCAGTGCTCAGTATCACTGCTCATTGTCTTGTGCTGCATCGTGGTGCTCAGTAATACTACATTACTAATACTAGCACAGTGTCTTGCGCTGCATCGTGCTGCTCAGTGTCAGTTCTCAGTAGTATCATCAGTGCTCAGTATCACTGCTCATTGGCCCTCATTCCGAGTTGTTCGCTCGCTAGCTGCTTTTAGCAGCATTGCAAACGCTAGGCCGCCGTCCTCTGGGAGTGTATCTTAGCTTAGCAGAATAGCGAACGAAAGAGAAGCAGAATTGCTACTAAATATTTTCTTGCAGTTTCTGAGTAGCTCCAGACCTACTCCTAGATTGCGATCAGCTCGGTCCGTTTAGTTCCTAGTTTGACGTCACAAACACGCCCTGCGTTTGGCCAGCCACTCCCCCGTTTCTCCAGACACTCCCGCGTTTTTACCTGACACGCCTGCGTTTTTTAGCACACTCCTGGAAAACGCTCAGTTACCAACCAGAAACGCCCCTTTCCTGTCAATCACTCACCGATCAGCAGTGCGACTGAAAAGTGCCGCACGAACAGCAGCAAAACTGCTAAGTTTTTAGTTAAATAACTAAGCGCATGTGCCCTGCGTACCATGCGCATTTAGCAACAAATCGCAGCATAGCGAAAATCGGCAACGGGCGAACAACTCGGAATGGCCACCATTGTCTTGTGGTGCTCAGTAATACTACATTACTAACACTAGTACAGTGTCTTGTGCTAATCGTGCTGCTCAGTGTCAGTTCTCAGTAGAGATGAGCGGGTTCGGTTCCTCGAGATCCGAACCCCCCCCGAACTTCACCTATTTTACACGGTTCCGAGGCAGCCTCGGATCTTCCCGCCTTGCTCGGTTAACCCGAACGAGGCCGAACGTCATCATCCCGCTGTCGGATTCTCGCGAGATTCGTATTCTATATAAAGAGCCGCGCGTCTCCGCCATTTTCACTCGTGCATTGGAGATTGAACGGAGAGGACGTGGCTGCGTTCTCTCCCTGAATAGCTCCGTAATCTGTTCTCAGTGTGCTGCAAATATCTGTGCTCAGTGTGCTGCAAATATCTGTGCTCAGTGTACTTAAAATATCTACGTTCTCTGCCTGAAAACGCTCCATATCTGTGCTCAGTGTGCTGCAAATATCTGTGCTCAGTGTGCTTTATTGTGGGGACTGGGGACCACCAGTATATAATTAATTATACTTATAGCAGTACAGTACAGTAGGCCATTGCTGTATCTTGCAGCTCTGTGTCACTGCAAGTATCCATTCCATATCTGTGCAGCATTTTTGTGAGCAGTATATATAGTATTACAGTGCAGCATTTTGGTGACCCAACAGTATATAGTTGTGTACAGTAGGCAATTGCTGTATCTTGCAGCTCTGTGTCACTGCAAGTATCCATCCATTCCATTTTCTTCCAGTGATTTGGACCAATAATACCATTGATTAGAACAAATAATTCCAGTGATTTTGTCATTTTCTTCCAGTGATTTGGACCAATAATACCATTGATTAGAACAAATAATTCCTGTGATATTGAGGTGTTTGTGTCGCTTAGCTTAGCCGTCCAGCGACCACAGTTCACCTCTTTTTCTCTTTTCTTTGCATCATGTGCTGTTTGGGGCCAATTTTTTTGAAGTGCCATCCTGTCTGACACTGCAGTGCCACTCCTAGATGGGCCAGGTGTTTGTGCCGCCCTCTTGGGTCGCTTTGCTTAGTCATCCAGCGACCTCGGTGCAAATTTTAGGACTAAAAATAGTATTGTGAGATATGAGGTGTTCAGAATAGACTGGAAATGAGTGGAAATTGAGGTTAATAATACTATAGGATCAAAATTACCCCCAAATTCTATGATTTAAGCTGTTTTTGAGGGGGTTTTGAAAAAAAACACCCGAATCCAAAACATACCCGAATCCGACAAAAAACTTTCAGGGAGGTTTTGCCAAAACGCGTCCGAATCCAAAACACAGCCGCGGAACTGAATCCAAAACCAAACCCGAAAAATTTCCGGTGCACATCTCTAGTTCTCAGTAGTATCATCAGTGCTCAGTATCACTGCTCATTGTCTTGTGCTGCATCATGGTGCTCAGTAATACTACATTACTAATACTAGTACAGTGTCTTGTGCTGCATCGTGATGCTCAGTGTCAGTCCTCAGTAGTATCATCAGTGCTCAGTATCACTGCTCATTGTCTTGTGCTGCTCAGTAATACTACATTACTAATACTAGTACAGTGTCTTGTGCTGCTCAGTGTCGGTTCTCAGTAGTATCATCAGTGCTCAGTATCACTGGTTAGTGCTCAGTGTCTTGTGCTGCATCGTACTGCTCCGTGTCAGTTCTCAGTATCACTGCTCAGTAGTATCATCAGTGCTCAGTATCACTGGTCAGTGCTCAGTGTCTTGTGCTGCTCAGTGTCTGCCATTTGATATAATTCCCATGATACTGGCTTGTAATTCTAGTGATTTTGTCATTTTCTTCCAGTTATTTGGACCAATAAATAATACCATTGATTAGAACGAATAATTCCTGTGATATAGAGGTGTTTGTGTCGCTTAGTTTAGCCGTCCAGCGACCACAGTGCACCTCTTTTTCTCTTTTCTTTGCATCATGTACTGTTTGGGGACTATTTTTTTTAAAGTGCCATCCTGTCTGACACTTCCGTATATGTCCAGTGGTACTGCCATTTGATATAATTCCCGACATTACTGCCATTTAATTCCAGTGATTTTGTCATTTTCTTCCAGGGATTTGGAACAATACTTCCATTGATTATAACGAATAATTCCAGTGATATTGCCTTATAATTGATATGATACTGGAGTCTAATTCTAGATGGGCCAGGTGTTTGTGTCGCTTAGCTTAGCCATCCAGCTACCGCCATCCAGCGACCTTGGTGCACCTCTTTTTTTCTTTGCATCATGTGCTGTTTGGGGACTAATTTTTTAAGTGGCATCCTGTCTGACACTGCAGTGCCACTCCTAGATGGGCCAGGTGTTTGTGCCGGCCACTTGGGTCGCTTAGCTTAGTCATCCAGCGACCTCGGTGCAAATTTTAGGACTAAAAATAATATTGTGAGGTGTTCAGAATAGACTGGAAATGAGTGGAAATTTTTGTTATTGAGGTTAATAATAAAATAGGATCAAAATTACCCCCAAATTCTATGATTTTAGCTGTTTTTGTGTTTTTTTCAAAAATCACCCTCATCCAAAACACATCCAAATCCAAAACCCGAAAGGGTGGTTTTTCCAAAACGCGTCCGAATCCAAAACACGACCGCGGACCCGAATCCAAAACCAAAACACAAAACACAAAAAATGCCCGCTGCACAATTCAATAGTAAGAGTTCTGCACTGCCAGGATGTGCACTACCCCTGTTTTGAAGGCATTTTCATTTCCTAGCCACAGCAGAGCAGTTCCATTGTCCATTCAGAGTAAGCTTAGACTTACTAAAATGGTCACAATTGTAATCCGATGCTGTGTCTTCGATCCTTTTCTTCAGATGCCTCCTGTAGCATTAACATAATTTAGCAGTAGCTGCTACTGCTTACAGTACAGGGCCGCTTACACTAGGGTGATATTGCATGTTTTCGTGCAATTGCGACGAGTTCCTGAGATGGCTAGCATGAAAAATGTCAAATTGCATGTACTTTTCTTGCGATTGTGCGCTCCCGTGTGTCACCCATCACGATCGCAGATCGCAAGTATGTACGTAATATTTATCACAATTGCATGGAAATAGGTGCAGATCGCAGTGCTTTTGAACACTTGCGATCCGATCGCATGTGATTCATCACAGAAGTCTCTAGACTGGCAGCTTGCACACTTCCACACACACGCCCCGCGGCAGCAGCAGCGGAACGGGACAGCACACTGCTACTTGTGATTCCTTCTTCCAAACGGACTGCAATCGGATTGCAAGTGAGTACCAGCACCTGCACCAATCACACTAGATACAAAGTATTGCTTGTAAACAGTATTGGTTGTACAGGTTGAGTATCCCATATTCAAATATTCCGAAATACAGAATATTCCGATATACAGAAATTTTTGAGTGAGATAGTGAAACATTTGTTTTCTGATGGCTCAATGTACACAAACATTGTTTAATACAGAAAGTTATTAAAAATATTGTATTAAATGACCTTCAGGCTGTATAAGGTGTATATGAAACATAAAGGAATTGTGTGAATGTACACACACTTTGTTTAATGCACTGAGTTATTAAAAATATTGGCTAAAAAATTACCTTCAGTGTGTGTGAATAAGCAGTGGCATGACTAGAAATTTTTCTCCCCCAAGCCGAAACATTCTCTGGCACCCGACCCCTCCCCCCCCCCCCATAATTGGCACTAGTAAAGTGATGAATCTGCGCGCGCGACACAAAATAGGGGCATGGCCTTGCTGAGATGGGTGTAGCTTTGCATAAAGGGGCGTGGCATTGCAGGAAAAGACTACCTTATACCCCAGTTTTGCAACCTGCATGCCCAGACGTTGGCCACCACAGGAAAAAAATTATCCTGATTCATGCCCCTTACATTATTTGCCATTTTTCCTCCTTACAGTAATGCCCAGTATACATTATGCCACATACTGCAATGGCCCTTAGACATTATGCCACACACAATAATGCCCATGACACAATATGCCGCACACCATAGTGCCCCGACACATTATGCCACACACCGTAATGCCTGTGACACATTATGACACGCATCACAATGCCCGTTATACATTATGCTACACACTGCAATGCCAATTACACATTATAGCACATACAATGCCTGTGACACATTATGACACACACAGCAATGTCCATGATATATTATGCCACACACTGCAATGACCCTAAGACATTATACCACATACCACAATGCCCGTGATATAGTATACCACACACCGTAATGCCTGTGATACATACCGCAATGCCCATCATACCCTATGCCACGCACCGCAATGCCCGTTATACATTATGCCACACACTGCAATGCCCCTGAGACATTATACCACAATGCCCGTGATATAGTATGCCACACACCGTAATGCCTGTGACACATTATGACACACACCGCAATGTCCGTGATACATTATGCCAAACACCGCAATGCCCATTACATATTAAGCCCTACAGTAAGGCTTCTAATTACTTTTAAATTACCTGCTCGTTGCCAGGGGTTTCATGCTCTTGGTTCCATGCACGGTGCCATGGGTTTTCATGCTCATTGCTAGGGGGTAATGTTTGTTGCCAGGGATTTCATGAGCTGGGTTTTGTGCTTGTAACCAGGGGGTAATGCTTGTTGCTAGGGCTGTGCTCCCAGTGCCACATATGCCCCCAGTGCCAGATATTCCCCCACAGTGCCAGGTACACATATGCCCCCCCAGTGCCAGCTACACACATACCCCCAGTGCCAAATATGCCCCTAAGTGCCAGGTACACATATACCCCCAGTGCCAAATATGCCCACCCAGTGCCAAGTACACATATACCCCCAGTACCAAATATGCCCCCCCCCAGTACCAGGTACACATATATCCCCAGTGCCAAATATGCCCCCCGCAAGTGCCAGGTGCACATATACCCCCCAGTGCCAAATATGCCCCCCCCCCCCCAGTGCGGCAGCAGCGTGTCTGTCAAATGAAGCGCTGGTTCGTGAGCCAGTCAGAGCTCTCGAATGGGCACTTCATTTAACAGACACACCACTGCCGCCGGAGACCCAGGAGGGACACACAGGGGAGGCGCGCACTGTGCCCTCCGTGTCCTCCTTCCCAAAACAGCCTCACTCAGTGTCGGCGGCGGCGCCCCCGCAGCCCTGTATGCCTCCATGCGACCGCAGTGGCTGCGGCCCCCTTGCTACGCCACTGTGTATAAGGTGGATATGAAACATAAATGCATTCTGTGCTTAGACTTGGCTCCCATCGCCATGATATCTCATTATGGTATGCAATTATTCGAAAATCCAGAAAAATCTGATATCCAAAATACTTCTGGTCCCAAGCATTTTGGATAAGGGATACTCAACCTGTATTGCTTGTCCACTGCCCACCTCCCCCCAAAACCCCATAACATTTGCATCCTGTTTATGTGTCCCAGCTTCTCCTAAAGTGTTTATAGAACCTGTTGGTGCCTATCCTCATTACCTACACTGTACTCCAATTGTGGCCCACATTGTTACTGCTGTGCCAGAGTGTTTATAGAACCTGTTAGTGCCCATTACCTACACTGTAGCCCTATTGTGGCCCACATTGCTACTGCTGTGCCAAAGTGTTTATAGAACCTGTTACTGCCCATCCTCATTTCCTATACTGTAGTTCTATTGTGGCCCACATTGCTACTGTTGTGCCAAAGTGTTTATAGAACCTGTTGGTGCCCATCCTCATTACCTACACTGTAGCCCTATTGTGGCCCACATTGCTACTGCTGTGCCAAAGTGTTTATAGAACCTGTTGGTGCTAATTAATGACACATTTATTTCCATCAAAACTTTATTTTTAAAAATGTTAACAACATTAACCATAAACAACTAAATTTTTACCTAACAAAGTAATAAAACTAAAACATTTTCTTGCCTGCCTCCTTTTTTGCAGGTGTCTCTTGACAAAAATTTGGATTTTGTCACTGGCTTAATTTAGCTGGCACAATCCAAGGAATGCTTGTGGAATGTCAAGTCGAAGACTACTCTAATAAGGCCAAACACCTTTCCTCCAATGAGGAGCTCGTGGAATTTAGCAAGCCATTCTTTGCGGCAGCTGATTTGATGTGGGTTAAAAAAAGATGGCACAACCTCCGCTCAGTCTACAAAAAAGAACAGAAAAGCAAGAGGATTCGAAGTGGTCCGGGGCAGGCACTGACTAAATCTATACGCCTATATTATGGTATTACAACCATATGTCCTTCCTCGATGAGGCAGACCCAACAAGGAGTGGCTTCTCCTCCATCCCAAGGCCAGACGCAGCAGAGTGAAACAGGTGAAGCTTCACAGTCCACATCTGTAAGTATTTTGTGATTGACACCTTAATTGCCCCAATCCACCACACACCACGCATGTGACTTTATTGCAGCCTCCTGCCTGCGACTATGCCATTAAAATAGGCCAGGTATTTCTCTCTCACCTGGTTTGCACGAGCAGTCCCCTTGGAGAGGAGAGGAGGTGCTTGCAGGGAAGGCATAGGTGAATCCTTCTCTTCATCTTCCGGTGCTGCTGCTGTGACCATTGTTCTATGCTGGCTTGTTTGAGTGTTCTGAAAATTGAGGCCGTGCGTTGTTTCTCCTCTAGAAGCCAAGTTCATCTGGTTTGAGTTAAGTGTCTCCTGCCAGTTGCCTTGCCACTCTTCAACACTTGCAGGGAACTAGGGGGGGGGGAAATAAAAAATTACCACGTGTTAACTGTTTGACTTTTTACCCCACAGTTTTCAACTTTGGAGCCAGAAATGTCCAGCACCCCAGATCTCTCTGTTTTAGTGGAACCAGAGGACACCACACAAACCCCGCCAGCACATCAAACAAGTTCACCTGTGCCTCCTACCCGCCGTCCACAATCTTCTCTCAAAAGAAGACAAAAGCACAAAAACACCCAGGAGGATGAGGAGGAAGCTGCTTGCTACCAGCAAATCAAGAGAGCATTAACAAACCCTCCAGACAGTTTTTCCGAGTTTGGAACATACATAGCAAGGTGTATCCGCGATGCCCCTCTAGACCAAGTTGAACATTATGAGCGACTGGCCCATGAGATGGTGTTTATGATGAGGAGAGGCCACCTGAGTGATGACACAGTGATCGGTCACCATTCCACAGTCAACTCAGATTATATGGCACTACCACAGCCTACCCCTCCCACCCAATCTAACCCTTCCACCCAATCTCAGTCTATTCCTCCCACCTAACTACAGCCTATTTTACACACCATTTCAATGCCTCTTCCTTCCGCCCATGCCGAGCCTACTCCCCCACCCATCTTCCCTAGATCTTTTTCTACTGCTATGCTGGAGGGTGAGGGTGAGGATGATGCATTTTAGTTTTTTTGGTAAAAGTAATATGTTATATTCCCAATAAATATGGTGAGGTTTGGTGATATATGGTGCTTTGTTTGCAGAGTGTGGGGGGAGGATACACACATGCAGCAAGTGCATTGTCGTGGGGCCAGGACCACTCACTCTGCACTTAACAGCATGTGTATATTCTCTGGGTCCAATCTGCAACCAAAACACCATATATTCCTCCCATGTTAAGAATATATTTACTGCACCATATTTATTGGGAATTACAGGGACTGGCTAAAACCAGACAGGCCCAGATCCTCAAACGTCACACCGTACTGGACCCCCACACTAATCTTGGCCACTTTTTGGAAAAAGTACTGCAGGTTCCCATCCGGGAAGGAGGGAGGGGGGGGGGGGGGTTCTTTGCCTGGCGGGTTTATGTGTCAGCAGCAGCAGTCATTGTGGAGAAAGGGAGGGGAAGATTCCAGCAGTTACTGCATGATCCAGGGATGTATTTACAAAACCGGAACAACCTAGACCATACAGAGATGCTGTAATCTCTCTCTTCCGGGGTCCTGCAATGACCACAGACATATACACCCCACCAGTACTTTCTCCAAAATTGTTGTGATTGGTGCAGGGATCCAGTACGGTGTGGGGTAGGGGGCTCTGGGTGTTTCTGGCTCTGGTCCAATCCCTGTACTATGATAGTTTGTGTATTTTATACTGTTTTTGTGTATTTATGGTTGTTGAAAGCCATGTTGGCTACAGTGCAAATATATGTCACGTTGGCAATAAAATGCACTTTTTGACTTGTTGTATGCTACTTTAGCAAAAAATGTTACCACTTAAGCCATGTTGGCTACAGTGAAATATATGCATTTTGGCATTTGTAGTGCACTTTTTTGGATGTTTTTTACTCCGATAAATTTTTTTACTAATCAAGTAAACAAGTGTGTCGTGTTGTTCTTTTACCTTAAAATACTGGTAATTTTGCAGAGGTCAGGGTCCCAAAATTTAGATCTTCCAGTGAACGGCCGATAGCCAGATACCTCAAGGTAGCCGTCAGTCTCTCCTCAGGTGGAATGGCCCTCAGCATCTTGGTATCCTGCCTCTGAATATAGGGTGTCACCAGGGCCAGGAACTCCTGGAATGTATCATCATCCATACGCAAGGGTTGTTCTCCTCTGGCTGCTGTTTATATATGCTAATTTTAGCCCAACCCATCAGATCATTCATATGTGAATTTGCAGGCTAAAAAAGGCCATTGAGATATATGGCATGAGATAGATAGCAGTGCGTTAGATTGCCTGAGATAAATCACATGTAAAAATACACTCAAGTATGAAATCACAATTGCAGGCCTCCCGGGAAGCTTGCATGGAAGTCATTGCTGAGATATATCTCCATAGTGTATGGGGCCCTTACAACAATGAATCAGGCCCAATGCATAATGGGGTAAATTTACTGAGGTGGGAGTTTTTTTAGAACTGGTGATGTTGCCCATAGCAACCAATCAGATTCTATCTATTATCTTCTAGAAGCAGCTAGATAGATGTTAAGTAGAATCTGATTGGTTGCTATGGACAAAATCACCAGTTCTATAAAACTCCCTCCTTAGTAAATTGACCCCAATGTCTCAACAAAAGAGTTAAGCTATACAATTTTTTAACTAATCAGCTGATAATTATATGCTCGAACTAATGATTGTACAGTATGTATGCAGGAGCGTTAGCCAATAACTGCTTCAAATGCTCCTGCTACTTCCAGAATGGGATATTAGCAGTGGTGGATTTTGCCTATATGCTGCATGACAGCAGCCCCCTCAGGCAACATTCGCCAGCGTCAGTGAAGCCATATGCCAGACCAGGCTGCGATAAGCAGAGAGCTGGTTTCTTGTTGGAAGCTACTCCCTGCCTCATCTTCAGCCCTACCCTGCTTCTATGGGCTGCAGCTGATGCAGCCCATAGAAGCCAAGGGTATGCGCATGTGCACACAAACCACCGCTTGTGCGTATGCGCAAGTCCCAGTGCCTGCAGAATACATTGCGCAGGCGTAGGGACCTGGCTGGATGGGGCACAATGGCTCTCACCTCTCGCTCTCTGACAGGGGCAGTGGAAGCCCCCTTGCCCACCAAAGGTAGGAGCCACTGCTGGATGTTAGTGCTGCACATGCTATGTCGTTACTGACCTCCGGATCATGTTTAAGTCATCTGAAGCCAGCACACGCTGAGCCAAAACTTGCACAGTGTTGGCATAATTCCTGTTTGTAAGCAAAGCAAATTATCAAGCAACTGGGCAAAACAATGCTGCCCTGCAGGTGGGGCAGATGTAACATTTGCAGAGAGACTTATGTTTGAGTGGGTTGTATTGTTTCTCTACATAGTTAATACTGTCTGCTTTATTTTTACACTGCACTTTAGATTTCAGTTTGCAATTGTTAGTAAATGTGATTTAGCACCTGAACCACAACAATTTAGATCAATTTAAAAAATAAATAAAAAAAAATTGATGAAAATCAACCTTTCATAAATATACCCGAGTGTCCAGAGAGGCTGGGGAAAAAAATGAGAAAAGGCACACTGTACAAAATGTAACTAACACAATCACCCCCTACCACATTGGTATTACCTCTTCATTCCTCCCAACATGACCCTCTCTAGAAGGGACAGAGTGCTCTGCTCCTGGACTTCCCTCTCATACCCCTTTTCCATCTATGATGCGGGTTGCAGCCGGGAGCCTGACACGGGTGCTACCCGGCTGCGACCTGCATCGATGGCCCCTTTGCCATCAGCAGTCACCATCCCGGTATATTGCCGGGTTGGTGACGCTGCTTGTGATGCGGCAGGGGTGGCGCTGGGAGATCACATGATCTCCCAGTGCCGCCCTTCCATACAGTGTAAACGGGAGCTGTGTCGCATCAACACGGCTTCCGTTTACACTACAACCTTACCCGGATCATTCCCGTGTCCTACCCAGCTAGCAACACGGGTAGGATTCCCGGGTCACTTGATCCAGGTTTTTGCAGAGCGACCCTTTTCCACTAGCAAAAAACACGGGCAAATGCGCGCCCCCATGCATTTACCTGTGTTTTTTGAGCTAGTGGAAAAGGGGAATTAATGTATGATTGCCATCACCTGTGCTGAAACACCTTTCTTATCCATTAACCTGTTCATAACAGGTGTCTGCAATCATAAATTAAGAGAAAAGTCCAGAAGCAGAGCATTCTTCCCTCCTGGTGCGGGTCATGTTGGGAGGTATGCCTCTTTCATGGGCTAGATGCATCATCGCTTGGAAAGTGATAAAATGTAGAGTGAAAAAGTGCCAGCCAATCAGCTCCTAACTGCCATTTTTCAAGCACAGCCTGTGACATGGCAGGTAGGACCTGATTGGCTGGTACTTTTCACTCTCCATTTTATCACTTTCAAAGCGATGATGCATCTAGCTTAAACTCTTTAATTGTTTTCTAAATTACTGCACAGTTTAGCCTCATTGGGGGGTGAATGAATCATGTGAGTGAGGGACTAGAAGGACTGATTATATTACATACAGACAGTGTAGTACCAGGGTTTATTAGCACCCTTATAAAGCCCCCTTTGCTCCCTGCCCTTCCCCCAGCACACTTGAGGTCATGACATCACGCATACCTCCCAACATGACCCTCTCCAGAAGGGACAGAATGCTTTGCTTCTGAACGTCCCTCTTAATTTATGATTGCCATCACCTGTGGTGAAACACCTTTCTTATCCATTAACCTGTTTAAAAACAGGCGCCGGAAATCATACATTAAGAGAGAAGTCCAGAAGTAGAGCATTGTGTCCCTCCTGGAGACAGGGTTGGACTGGCCCACAGGGGTACAAGGGAAACCACCGGTGGGTCCCACTGCCTGGGGGCCCATCTCCTCCTTTAGGGATAAGGTTTCAGAATGTACACTGGAATTATACATTATAAATGTTACCTTATACTGCACATTACTATGGTGTATTTTCTATAGTGCATTGCTGTTATTAATGTGGTACATTATCATACATGCACTATCAGCATTTACTATATCTATTTATCAAGGGGCCCAGACCATGCACTCTCTAATGGTTAGCCAAGCCTCTGTAGCAGCTGGCCACACCCTCTCTGAAGACTGGCCACACCCCAAAATATGGGCCCTTACCATTGCATTCCCCCGGTGGGCCCTTCATGTCCCAGTCCGACACTGCCTGGAGAGGGTCATGTTGGGAGGTATGCATCACATGCAATGCAAAAACAGAGCAGGCCAGTAAGCTGGGCACAAGTGCTAATAGGGTATGAACTGTATAAACTGGTACAATATTCAAATGCAGGGCACCACTGAAACCACTAAAAAATATGCCCCCTGCACATGACTTTTCCACTTTTCTGCAAAACCAGCAGATACATATAGTCCTGGACTTGGAGTTCGACAACAGAACTAATTAGTCCAGAGCTTTCCAAATGCAGTCCTCAGGGCACCTTAACAGTCCAGGGCCTATATTTACTAATATTCGTGTTTGATTCGGTTTATGTAGTGTTTAAACTTGTTTTGTATCGGGTGCATTTTCATGCAACTTTTTGAAACTATGGCCCTCATTCCGAGTTGTTCGCTCGCAAGCGGATTTTAGCAGATTTGCTCATGCTAAGCCGCCGCCTACTGGGAGTGAATCTTAGCATCTTAAAATTGCGAACGATGTATTCGCAATATTGCGATTACACACCTCGTAGCAGTTTCTGAGTAGCTCCAGACTTACTCGGCATCTGCGATCAGTTCAGTGCTTGTCGTTCCTGGTTTGACGTCACAAACACACCCAGCGTTCGCCCAGACACTCCTCCGTTTCTCTGGCCACTCCTGCGTTTTTTCCGGAAACTGTAGCGTTTTTTCCCACACGCCCTTAAAACGGCCTGTTTTCGCCCAGTAACACCCATTTCCTGTCAATCACATTATGATCGCCAGAACGATGAAAAAGCCGTGAGTAAAATTCCTAACTACATAGCAAATTTACTTGGCGCAGTCGCAGTGCGTACATTGCGCATGCGCATTAAGCGGAAAATCGCTGCGATGCGAAGATTTTTACCGAGCGAACAACTCGGAATGAGGGCCAATATACGCCAAGTTACTAAGCAGTCGAGTTTATGGTTTTCGTGTTTTCCAATGTCGATGCCAGTCGTTTTTGTTTGTTTTTTGGAACATTTACGGCCGTCATTGTCGTTTGCGTACGTGTTTTTGTTGTATTTACAGGTTTATTTTCTATGTTAAACGCGGCAGGGTTTTTTTTCAACCACGCCCGCATTTTCACTTTTAGTTTCGTTTTTCATCCCCGTTCGTGATTGGTTGTGTTTCAGATGTAGGAGCGTCTGTGCGCAACCATATAAATACGCCCCAAACCGTCCGCCCCTCGTGGGTTTAGTTAGTGGTGAGGAGGGAGGTTGTGCTGTGGAGGTTGGTGAGTAGTTGGTTTGGTGAGGAGTTTTTTGGGCGATTTCTGAGTGTAGTATTGTGTTTGAAAGTAGTCTCGTCATTCTTGTAGTCTTGTTTTTTTTGGTTTTGTCTCATTTTTTTGTCCTAGGTTTTTTGATTTAGAGTCCCTTGTCTTGTGTGTGTGTGTGTGTGTGTGTGTGTGTGTGTGTGTGTGTGTGTGTGTGTGTGTGTGTGTGTGTGTTGTGCAGTGGTAGTGGAGGAGTGTTGTTTGTTTTTATATTTTCTGTGTTAATTGTTTAACCAGACAATTATGTCTGACTCAGAGGTGAGTGAGGTGGTGGGTGTGAGTGAGGGGGAGGAGGTTGGTCAGGTGGAGGAGGTGAGTGAGAGTGAGGTTAGTGAGGTGGGTGAGGTTGCTGCAGCAGCCTTAAGTGACAGTGATAGTAACAGTCAGACAGCTCCGCAGCCACGCACCACTACTAAGACTGGGCGGAATGTAAAGTTTAGTTATGCAGAAAATGTGGCATTGGTGCGGGAGCTGATGAAGTTATTGGTTATTGGTTATTAGTAATTACTATAATACACACTTTTTATGATGGTGTTTCTTATTCCCAGTCTCATGTTTCCGTTTTTATCGATTTGTACTGTTTATGAAATTGCATTTAGTGTTGTATGTCTACAAGCCCCGTACTAACGGTTATTGCTCCATTGTATTAATATAGCAATTTCCTCGTTTTATTTTCTAATGTGTGTGTCTGCTTTAAAATGAAGGAGTCTAAAGTATTTTTACCTTACCTGAGGATTGAGAATGGCTGAAATTAATTATTAACAATTAGCCTCACCTGTGGAGTAGGTATAAGTACTGAACACTCCACTCCCAGGTATACCTGCCTTTTGAGAAAGACGCCCTGCTGGCGTTGAAACGCGTTAAGGAATACAGGACATTCTATGAGGATCGGTACCGCTGTGTACGTCTATCCCCCACTAGAGCCGTGCACGGGAACCCAGATTGACTGCTGCGGCTCGGAGATCCCAGCCCGCAGCTTCCTATCTACACGGCTCCAGCTACAGCTGCCTCTACACTGCCTGGCAGCACGAACGACAGGCAGGCCACTGGTCAGTGCACTCGGCCTGACCTTTGCTATCACTCCGGCTCCAACAGTTGTCGGTCTCCATGCAGGGGGACACGGAGCTCTCGGATGCGGCAGCGTCTCGGTGAGGACGGCTAAATCAAGCTCCCTGTGCACCACAGCACCACTTTCCATTCATCGCTGAGGCTCTGGTGTTTAACATCTCCCTGGCTAACGGGACAGCACCAGGGAACAGGCATCAAAATCTCCTGCCCAGTGATAACAGGTGCATATATTTCCATCTATTATAACATTTGTTCATACTGGCTGAATAACGCATCCAACCCGGGTTACGGGTAACAACCTGTGAGTACGCCACTGTGAGCCATTCATTTGGAAAATATCCTGCAGCTGTACATCTCAGTGTACACATTGAACTCTGCTCAAACCTGAGACTCCCGTGTTAACATTGGTAATTGAATCTTCATTATTTGTTTCCAACTGGTGCTATAATTAAACACCAGGTGTTTAGATATATCACATTGTTTATTAATATTATTGTGATGTTTTAACATTGTATCACACCCCCGGGAGGTTGTTGCATTGTATTTTATTTGCATTTTTATTAAATGTTTCATACTACATGATTGTTAAGCGTCATGTGACGTTGCATATTACTCCCATCTTCATGTGTGCGTCAGCAAATACATTGTTTTTGGTTTGTTTTTTTTCCAAAGCCAATATAACATAGTACTTTATAGTATGTCATGTGCTTTTTTTACTGTACATTTTCCATGTGTAGTTTGGACTTGGTGTGTCCTTGAATTGTACAGCAATAATGTTTTCCTTTTGCACATTTGTCAGTTTGCAAGTTGGCCTATGTTTTGGGTTTCAGTTATCCATGTGCAATGTTTGTAAATCAGTGGTTGACATGTTAGAGGCTGGAGTAGTGTAAAGTGGCTTTGAAGCCAGTTACATGTGTAATTTCATTAGTACTGTATGTAATATTGTTTAAGACAAAACCACTATTTTTTGGTACATTTTGAGTCTGTATTTGTACCCTGACACAACACTGCAGACTTAGTTACCGTACTATTATGATTGCTTTTTTAAATGTGTTTTGGTTTTTGGCTCATATTGTGCTAATGTGTGTTTGGAGTGCCACATCACAGAGCATTTTCTATATTGCATCTTTCATTAATGACATAACATTTTTCAATGAAGATGTCTGTGTTTTGGGTAGTTAGTGTATGTATTAGTAATTGTGGGGCAGATTTATTAAGCCTGGTGAAGTGATAAAGTTGAAGTAGATAAATTACCAAACAATCAGCTCATAACTTCCATGTTACAGGCTGGGTTTGCAAAATGTCACTTAGGAGCTGATTGGCTGGTGCTTTATTAACAACCACTTTATCATTTCACCAGGATTATTAAATCTGCCCCTGTGTCCTATGTCTGTGTCCTGTACATTATTTCCTGTGTTGCACTTTCCATAGTGCATATGGCTATTGGCCAATGTGTGTATTTATTTAAAACATTTATGGTTTGGTACAGAAATTATGCACACATAAATAAGCATCCATTTGAGAAAGATTTAATGTTTGTAAACATAATGGGTGGATGTATCAACAATAGCATGAAGAAATTAGTTATTTTATTTGTTTCATTATTTACAGTGTTGAAAAAAAAGCAGTACTGGTCGGCCTACAGTCACTCCCATTACATTTGATGATGATGACGCTGCGGAAGCAGGTAAAGTGTCCATTGTGGTATAAGTTATGTTTGTAAAGGAATGGCCATAACAAAAGTACACTTTAAATCCCTGGTCCATCCCAAGAAGTTTTGACCAGCAGAAGGAGGACTCCTGTAGCACACCAAACAAAAGTACATGTGCCAACAAAGAAAGCAAGGTCTGATGTCCAATCACAACCACAGCAGTCTACTCCGCCACGAAGATTGTCTACAGTTTCTTCGGTACCACCACTCCAAATTTTGGTCACACCTCCAAGACGCCAACCACACTCCCCTCATCTTGATTGTGAGTAAGAAACTGTAAGACTAATTAACTAAATTCCACAAAATCTGCTATACTAACCGAAATAAAAAAACATCAAATGGATTCTGACCAAAATGGCCTTGTCCACATCCAGTAAAGATATGTATGTCCACTTCAGCCATACAGCAGCAGATTGTGTTGAAGATGCTGCAAAATAAACATGTGTAAGCTTGCAAAATAGTATTATTTTTTTACGCAATTTAACTTATGTGTTTGTCGTAACATTGGCACCAACATGCCAAAACATTACTAAGTTTAAGATTTAAACACTATAAGGCCAAAAATTAAGATTTTAAGTGTGTTTTTATGGTGGAGTATGTCTGATCTACCATACAACTCATGTGCTTGTTTTAATAATGAAGTAACCAGACACATTTGCCACAAAATAGTGATGATGTTGCTATGCTGGATATCTGAATGCACCATTTAAATACATGTGTTCCATGTTTATTGGTTTGCTTAAATTTTTCAAACATATGTCAAACTTACGCCAAAATGGTTCTAACTACAGAATCTAGTACTGGTACCAGCATCCAGAAGCAACAGCAGCAACACAGCGACATGGATGAGACAATCATGTCTGTCTTTGCCCTGTTTTGTTCTATAACTGTTGTTCTAATTGTAAAGCGCAACGGAATATGCTGCGCTATATAAGAAACTGCTAATAAATAAATAAATGCAGCCATTAATCCAAGGAATCAGCCACCCAGCACCTGTGAGTACACCACCACAGCAAAGCACTCCACCACCACAACACAGCCCAACAACACCAGTAGCACAAGGCCCTGATCAAGTGTTTGGGACAGTTGGGCTACACAGCAGGCCACTAATCAAGATTGCCTGCGTAGGCAGACCCAAATTTTTGCAAACCTACCAGCTCACCTCAGAAGAATCAGCAGAAATATCAGTCACCAAAATGAACCAACCACCAGAATTGCCAATACCATGGAAATCATGCGTGCAGACATTACACATGTCATGGGCAACTTACAACGCATAATGGAAGAACAGCACAGACAACAGCAAAGCTACATCAACATCTTAGAAAACAATCAAATGATCAATGAATCTATTACCAGAATTTTAGAGAATCAAAATGCTGCAACACGTGAACTTAATGCCACCCTCACTAACCTCAATGAAACACTCAGATCCCAGCACCATCAACAACCAAGCAGCAGTTCTGGTACGACTACTCCGATTCTCTCGCCAGTGTCCTCACCACCAAGGCGCTCCACCAGAGCACGCCAACACGACAGTGGTAAGGGCAAAGGCCAGTCCAAGCAGCCAACCACAAAAAAATAAAAAATAGATACACCGATCTCTGTATAGAGAAGTAAATAAACACATTTAGTAAGTGTAGGTTTGTCACAATATCTATTACACTTACCACCTTGTCAATTTTTTAAACATCATTAATTATAAGTGTTACAAACAACAACAGGATTTTGCAGTAGAAAAAAAGATACGTGGAATACCGCTCGACCAGCACCTCACTCTACATCAGTAGAGCCTTAGTCATGCCCGGCTCTCAGATCCATAACATCCTTCAGACGTATTATACAGGAACAGACTCTCAGTGTGGATCACAGGAATTTTACCGGAAAGAGAGATAATGGGCAACCATAGTGTGATATTGTTTAAAATTTTAGTACATCACACAAGACAACATGACAATTAAAAATAATCCTAAAATACAAAAACCACACAATGGTGGTGCAGACATTCACTGGTAGGGCTGACACCCTGGGCAACAACAGTAGAAATGGCTGATTACCGGCTAGAAGTAAGAACTGGCTCACGTCAGTTCTACAAGCATGAATGACACAGAGTAAATCACCAGGCTGCAGCAAGGGATTCCCCAGTCCCAGGACTCCTTCAGACACCGGCTCAGTCCACACTCGTCGTTCACATTCAGGAGGTCAGTCCAATGAGCACCTATGCGTTACGACCCTCCTCGGGTCTTTCTCAAGGTCAGCTCAGGTGTGGATATCTTACAGGTGCTGTCCGTCTACTTAAATCCCTACTACTACACTCCTATTGGTCCCAGCGCAGCTGATCCTTATACATAGTTTATCTATCAGTCCATGGACATGTGCGCTAGGACCACCCTTCACTACCGCAAGAGTTTCCTAGCAACCCCAATCACGATGCACATCTTGAGCACAGCGCTCTACCGTCTCTGCTGCATTTGCGATCACGTGATGTCGCGTCACACGACGTCACTCACTCCTCCCCTCTGGATGTTCCGATCACGTGATCGTACGAGCTGTCAACGGCCATACCATGACGCGTCAAGCGACGTCACGTACTGCTCCTCTCGGGGTCTCCGCTCACGTGATCCTCCCAGAGGCATAGCTGTGGTTGTATTTAATGTTTACACAGGCAGGACGGATTTCCCATGCTGCTAATCGCACTAAGTCCATCATCCTCATAACCTCTGTATCCCCAAAACATATGACAGGACGCTGTTTATATGTCTGTTGTTGCACTTCCCGTGGGGGTGATGATACATCAGTTTTTCCAATGGAGAATTGTATTTCAAATAGAGAATTGCATCATAGACGGGTACTTTATAACTCCTCATACTTTTCGATTGGATAGATCATATTTCTCTCAATATCCCTAATAAGCCAAGAATAAACAAAACTCATTAGGAAGAATACACAAATCACGTCCAAATCCATATAACAAGAGTAACAATTCTACAAGAACCACTTGTAGAATTGTTACTCTTGTTATATGGATTTGGACGTGATTTGTGTATTCTTCCTAATGAGTTTTGTTTATTCTTGGCTTATTAGGGATATTGAGAGAAATATGATCTATCCAATCGAAAAGTATGAGGAGTTATGAAGTACCCGTCTATGATGCAATTCTCTATTTGAAATACAATTCTCCATTGGAAAAACTGATGTATCATCACCCCCACGGGAAGTGCAACAGCAGACATATAAACAGCGTCCTGTCATATGTTTTGGGGATACAAAGGTTATGAGGATGATGGACTTAGTGCGATTAGCAGCATGGGAAATCCGTCCTGCCTGTGTAAACATTAAATACAACCACAGCTATGCCTCTGGGAGGATCACGTGAGCGGAGACCCCGAGAGGAGGAGCACGTGACGTCGCTTGACGCATCACGGTATGGCCGTTGACAGCTCGTACGATCACGTGATCGGAACATCCAGAGGGGAGGAGTGAGTGACGTCGTGTGACGCGACATCACGTGATCGCAAATGCAGCAGAGACGGTAGAGCGCTGTGCTCAAGATGTGCATCGTGATTGGGGTTGCTAGGAAACTCTTGTGGTAGTGAAGGGTGGTCCTAGCGCACATGTCCATGGACTGATAGATAAACTATGTATAAGGATCAGCTGCGCTGGGACCAATAGGAGTGTAGTAGTAGGGATTTAAGTAGACGGACAGCACCTGTAAGACATCCACACCTGAGCTGACCTTGAGAAAGACTCGAGGAGGGTCGTAACGCGTAGGTGCTCATTGGACTGACCTCCTGAATGTGAACGACGAGTGTGGACTGAGTCGGTGTCTGAAGGAGTCCTTGGACTGGGGAATCCCTTGCTGCAGCCTGGTGATTTACTCTGTGTCATTCATGCTTGTAGAACTGACGTGAGCCAGTTCTTACTTCTAGCCGGTAATCAGCCATTCCTACTGTTGTAGCCCAGGGTGTCAGCCCTACCAGTGAATGTCTGCACCACCATTGTGTGGTTTTTATATTTTAGGATTGTTTTTAATTGTCATGTTGTCTCGTGTGATGTACTAAAATTTTAAACAATATCACACTATGGTTGCCCATTATCTCTCTTTCCGGTAAAATTCCTGTGATCCACACTGAGAGTCTGTTCCTGTATAATACGTCTGAAGGATGTTATGGATCTGAGAGCCGGGCATGACTAAGGCTCTACTGACGTAGAGTGAGGCGCTGGTCGAGCGGTATTCCACGTATCTTTTTTTCTATTGCATTTTGTATTAGAGGTGGGAAAAGCCTCTAGTGGTACACTGTATGACTAGCAGCCTTAATTGCGCACTGTTTGACACTCCAAATTTCTTTTGTAACAACAGGATTTTGGCCAACACATTTATTCTTTCACATCTTTGAATTTTTTAGGAGGAGGACAAAGTTATTTGATCTGCACATTAATGTTAGCATGCAGTAACAAGACAACTTGATTTTTTTCTAATCATTACTCTTTCTAGATTCCAATCATTCTTATATCCTGCAGGCAGACTAATTGGCAGCCATGCAGATTCATCCATGACCAATACAAATTACAATGTGATTGTTATCTCTTTTACATTTCTTTTCTATACAACATTACAAGAATAACACAATTGAGTTGGCTAAAAAGGTCCTAATATGTTGTGATCGAATTTATATAATTCAGTGCCAAAATGAATGTCATTATTGTTGGGCCATGTTTGTGTGTGTTAAAAATGAGTAATCAGTTTCTTACACATGATGCAGAAACAAAATTTTTATTTTTTTAATAAGCACAAATAATGTGTATAATAATGGATATATGTGGCAAACTGTGTATTGACTTACAAATCAGCAAGTTTACTGCAGCAAACATTCCGAAATAAATTATTTTGGATGATACTAATACCCCTTTCACACCAGAAATGCAGGGGCAAAACCCGGGAATTCTGCCACGGGCTCATGCAGGGACATTCCCGGGTTGGCACCTTTCACATCAGCATTTTTTGCCGGGACATCCCTGGTATGCACCTTTCATACTGAACCCAGGATGGTCCTGCATTTTCTGAAAATGGGCGTCTCAGAAAAGACACAAGACCAGGAAGTGCCCTGAATAGCCAATCAGCATCAGTATAGGCAACCCGGAAAGGTGGGACATGTCCCTGCGCAATTCACACTGTCCAGGGTCCAGCGATCATCCCGGGACCAACCCTGGTCGATTGCAGGGTTGAAATGCAGGGACAGAAAACCCGGGTTTTTGTCCCTGTACCCTTTCACACCAAGAAATTTCCTGGGTTGATGCGTGTTCATGTGTTTTAACCCGGGAAATTTATGGCTGTGTGAAAGGGGTATAAGTTTGTGTCCCTTAAATACGATGGAGCATCACACATAGGGACACATGTATTCCTCAAGGCTAACATATTTTATGTGGAGGAGTGTTTAATTAGGACACAGGTTCTCCAACTCGATCCTTAGGACCCCACACAGTGTATGTTTTGCAGGTCTCACAGAATCACAAGTGACATAATTAGCTCCACCTGTGAACCTTTTAAAATGTGTCTGTGAGTAATTCATACACCTGTGCTTCTACTGGGTTACCTGAAAAACATGCACTGTGTGGGGTCCTGAGGGCCAAGTTTGAGAACCTGTGCATTAGGACGTTACACACAATCATAAAGTAAAATACTAAATAAATTACTATGTGGATTATGTGTGCTTGTAATAAATTATCTGTGCAAGTTTAATAACACTTATCCAGACTTCATGCATGCCACTCATAATCTGTTGTTTTGAATTTTAAAATAAACACAAGACACATGCTACATTTGTTTTGCATAAAACAAGAGTATGTTTGTATGTCTCAAGGAGACAGACACATTCTGAGTAATGGTTTTTAAATGAAAAATGGGACAACATATATTTAGGCTTACACGACAAATGAAAGAAGCAAACAAAACTTACCTTAAAAATAACGATTTATGAGGTCTTGCCTAACCTGCCTCCCTACATCTGTACTCCAAGTATCACCAGATGTCTCTAATTCCTCTGCTTGCTGGCTGCTTTCTTCATCCTCCTCCTCCTCCTCAACATGTGGCAGATGTTGTTGCAAACACATGTTATGAAGAAAGCAGCAGCAGAACACAATTTGAGTCACCTTCAAGGGACTATACAACAAAAGCCCACCAGTCTTATCCAGACACCGAAACCTAGATTTCAGCACACCAAAACATCATTCTATCACATTCCGCGTGGACTTAAGTGCATGATTGTAATTGTGTTCAGCAGGGGTATCAGGTCGGGACAATGGAGTTAGAAGCCAAGAGAAACAGCCATTTTCTCCATCACCTAAAAGACAGATATAGTAACGTGATTCATGTTAAGATACAGCAACACATAAGTAACACACTGTGGGGCAGATGTATTAACCTGGAGAAGGCATAAGGAAGTGATAAACCAGTGATATGTGCATGGTAATAAAGGCAGCGGACAATCTGTTCCTAAATGATAATTTACATATTGGAGCTGATTGGCTGGTGCCTTTATCACCTTGCACATATCACTGGTTTATCACTTCCTTATGCCTTCTCCAGGTTAATACATCTGCCCCTGTATTTGGACAAAGTAGACACAGGCCTACACATATAAAATTACATACCCAGCAGCCATCCATCTGGCATTTGTCCATCCTCAAACTTATCAAAGAGGGATGACTGACTGAGGATGAAGGAGTCATGGCAGCCCCCAGGGTAACCAGCAACAGCACTCATTATTTTGAGATTTGCATCACAAACCACCTGCACATTTGTGGAGTGCTCTAGATGACGATTAGTATAGATGTGCTGCCTGCCCCTAGGTGGTCTCAGCTGAATGTGTGTGCAATCTATGGCTCCCAGCACATTGGGCATGCCAGCCAGCTCATAGAAATCTACCCTGACGGCATGCCACTGAGACTCCTGGGAAGGGAAGCAGATTGAGGCATCAATGTGGGTCTGCAAAACAGCCAACATCTGTGTGTATATTTGAAAGAAAATTAAACATGAGATTTTAGGACAGAACTGGCCACCGAGTAATTAAAACCAACCAAAAACAGAGGAGGTAGTTAACACACCTGTGTTAATATTCTTGAAAATGAGGGCTGTGAGATTCCTATGACATCCCCAGACACAGCCTGAAAGCTGCCAGTAGCCATAAAGTGCAACACAGCCAGGAGTTTGTGCAGGCCTGAGACAGAGCGAGAGCGTGCTGTCTCGGGGTCTAGGCCCAGTTTGACAAGGTCATACAGACGGAAAATGTTGTTACGATTTAGACGGAACATCTGTATGACCTTATCAAGTTTAAACGCCCCCTAAAAAAATGAGGCCTGCGCAGCCTCCGCGGAACCTGTACAACCTGCTGACCATGTTCAGTTTCTTGGCCCTGGTTACTTACAGGCTGATGTCTGAGTCTGAGGAATCCCACAGCACACAAAATATCACTGGCCCACAGTCCTGCTGCCATTTCTGGAAGTAGGTGGATTGAAATGGGCCTAAGATCCTTTTATAGGCATCCTAATTCAGGTGTGAGTGATTTGTTAGTTGCAACACATGTAAACACGCCTGAAAAAAGCAGGTCTATTTTTTTGCCACTTTTTTTAACGAATTGCAAAAAAATACGACCGCAATTGAGCAATCAGACTAACACCCAAATACGAATGAATAGTGAATACCCGTGTTGTATGAAATAACAGCCGCCTTTGACCGATAGTCTATTCATTCGTATTTTTGAACTTTGCCGTTAAAACCATTACGAATAGCCCAAACACTGCCGAGATTTGTGCTTAGTGAATTCCCGTGTTGGGACTTAGAAAAAAAACACACAAATCGGTCAAACTCGGATTATTAGTAAATATAGGCCCAGGTTTTAATGGTATCCAAGGCTCAGAACAGGTGGTTAAATCAAATTAACTGAGATTCTAATTATGTCACTTGTACCTTGAGGACTGATTTTAGTACATCCATTTCAGTGCTAGCTTTTTTTTGTTTATATTGGGTTGCTTAAGAGTGGGGACATGGTGTTTCAGTTCAGTTAACTATATGAGTTCTTACCAGTTATGCTAGGAGACTTTCCCATGTATCTATCACTGCCTCTTTGTAAAGGAGTGCTTCCTTATATTACCTGCCCTTAAACTGTCATGCAGTGTTCTTAAAACAAGACAGGACATACCTAAGCCTGGTGTAGTGGGTAAAAATTGGACAGGTAGGAATTGTCAAAGTCGAAAAATATTGCAGTACACACATCACATACAAACTACACACAGATAGCCTTCGTGGGTGGACTTGTTCTGCCGTGCGTGCGCATATTCGCAATTTGCATATGGTCGCTCCCGTGGTCCTGCGCATTAGCGCGTGGTATGAGTATTTACGGTAGAGTTTGTGAACGCATGGAAAAGCTATCAAAACACATTACATATTAAATCCAAATAGTGCACAATGTACACATAGTCTCCTTGCACCACACCAGCAAGTTACAACAGTTTAAATGGTATCAGAACAAAGGGATTCACCTTTACAGGATAGGAGGGGTCAGAACAAGGTTATAAGGTGGTGTTTGGTATCCAGCTGTAGGGTATTTTAAGGGTAATATTCCGGTGTTGGTTTGCAGAAGATCGCACATTCATGCAAATAGTTATGTGCAGGAGCAGAATATAGATATAAACTGTATTTACTGTACATTAGGTATGCGGCGGGAACCCAGAGGAGACCACCCAAAAGTGCATCTTGAACAGACATTGCCCACCTATTCAAACCAACCTATGACCTCTCCTGTACTGTAAATGACCATCCCTGTGTCCAATGGACAAAGAGATTACAGTATCCATTGTGTTAAGTTTTGGAAGATTGTATAAAAGGAGCCAGCTGCAGGCCTGGTCACATAAGACTCTAAAAGTTATCTATCTAGATGACCGAGGACCAGACTGGGTAGCACGGCGAAAACCAAACACGTATGTACCATTGACTGTAGCCATGATTCTTTTGTATTGTATTGCTTTGTTATTGTAACCCCCTTTCAGTAATAATATGTTGTGGTGTCGGAACCTGGCATTTTAAATACAATCTGGTGTCGTGTTTTCCTTTCCCTGCTAAGGTTTAAAGTGTATTACTATAGCATGCATAGCTGTTAAGGGTTCACGGTGTATCTTTGGGTGTGTACGCGCTGAGTGTACTTTGTACAGCCAGCGTGGCGTTTGTACGCAAAGTACGTAAACGGTACGGGGCTCTGTACGCTAATGGTGTAATAAGTACGTAGGTTGAGGATTAAGTATAGCGGCCGCAGCGGCTCCATTTAAAGTGTATGAAATTTCTTTTTAAAGTTATGCTTTTAGTGCTGTATGTAAATCAGCATTTACAATTGGGGGCATCATCCGATTTCCACATACTCACAGCCTAACAGGTCATAGCAGACTTAATCTATCAGCAAAGGGCGGAAAGAAGGTATCCTACGTAACCTTTTCTTGGTCGATGGATACACTGGCCCGGTCGTTAAAGGATTATAGAGAAAAAATCTGTGTGTTGTGTTAAGTGAGCGATTATAGTTAGCATTGCTCACATTTATAGAGACTGTGTGGTTTGTTGAATTGCGGACGTATGGTTTTGTACACGTGTCTCGGACAAAGTACAGGACTGCGCACGCAGCGTAAAAGACATGCACGATCGCATGTTTACGCAAAGTGCGTAAGAGTGCGGGCGCTAAGTACAAATTACACAATAGTGTTTTTTTTGTTAAAAGGTGGGACAGTAGCCATGCTACAATAGCACAAAACTACCCAGTTTCTAAAGCAGATTAGTATAAAACTTTTGTTTAAACTGTATGGCCTCTGGGGGTAAAGCTGCCAGTCTGAACGAGTGAAAATTTTCTGTACAGAAAAAACAAACAAAGCGTATTTGAGTGAGTGAAAGCGAAGTGAGTGGAGCTGAACCCAGGAACTAAGTGGTCTAAGTGTCTGGAGTGGTAACACTGGGTTATTAGAGGCCCGGTGGCATAGGGTTCGCTACCTTGCGTGATCAAAACTAAGTGGTCTGAAGTGGTCTAAGTTATCCCATACAACTAAGTGGTCTGGAGTGGTCTAGGCTAAGTGGTCTACAGCAATCGTAGGGCATATAGATAACTAGTATCTATAGGCTGTGCTTTTGCATCGCGTGTGTTCTGCACAGCACAACGTGATACCATTGTGTCATATGCGCTGTGGAAAAGCATATGCAGACGTGATTGTATAGACAAAGGGGTTTTTCTTTGATAACGTCGGGAAATCTCCCTGGTGGGCTTCACTGGAAAGGGTGAAGGAATGTTATCTAATTTCTCTGTTTTTCACCCTACAAACAATTCCAGTTGAAAGATACTGAAAAGGAATTTTTCGCTGCCTCTCTCAGGAAAATATTCCAACAGAACTTCCACCGAAAGAAATTAGGGTGCTGTAAGGTCTGATATAAGCCCTAAGTTGGGTTCATCGCCTTCGCTATCGACAGTGTATGGTAGTACCGGCCAACATGGGCGAGAGCGAGTGGAAGGCGCTCGGAGATACTTCCATCGTCTACTTACATTAAGTATTTTGGTGTTTGTGGGAATTTTTTTAGTTATTAAAAAGACCCACAAATATGGGAGCCAGTTGCTCAAGTGAGAGACGTTTGTGCAGGGTTCAGGCAGAAGAGTTAGGACCGAGAAGGTCACAATTGCGGCCGAAAGGGTCAGCAAGGTTTATCATGTGTGAAAAATATGATTCACACACAGAAGTTTTATGCAATGAATGGGTATGTATGACTGACAAAGATAGGGTACCATTCCCTAAGGTGGGCAGCTTTGAACCGGAGGTATTGCAGAACTTAAGGATAAGGATATGTCTGATAAAATCCAGAAAACAAAGGATTAGACATACAGATTGTTTACATTTATGGCAGCAAGAGGGGGTGATGCAAAGGGAATTAGCTCGCGCCGCAGGTTCCAAACCTAGCGGGAAAACAATGGCGACCGCACCACCACCACCATATATTGTTGGGGAGAAAGTGGCTACAAGCAATGGTGCATTAGTACAGGATAAGAATGTGATTGATAAATGTACTAATGCTAACCCTTGCCAGCTGTATCCCATTTAAAAATTTTCCTCAGGAATGTGAGCAGGAAGATGATCCCAGCACGATATCGGCACTCTCTCTAGCAGCCACCATACAAGATACTCAGGTGGGCATGGCCCAACCATCAAGAGTTGTAGCAAGGCCCCCTAGCGGAGGGATAAGTGAGGTCGTGTCCACAGGTAAGTACGGTACCATACATTATGCAGAAACTATAGCTCCCCACATTATAGAATCAAACCAGAAGGATGTTATTGAATTAAATCCTCTCAGGGTTATTGCAGTTCCCAACGGGAAAACTGACAATCAGGGAGTAACTCCCATCAGGAACATTGCCATGCATTGTCCCTGGTACCGAGCAGAGTTAAGGTCAATTATGTCTGAATTTCCCGATCCCAGAAAAGATCTTGGGCAATATTTACTAATATTCGTGTTTAAGTCGGTTTGTGTAGTGTTTAAACTCGTTTTGTATCGGGTGCATTTTCATGCAACTTTTTGAATCCATATACGCAAAGTTACTAAGCATTCGAGTTTATTGTTTTCGTGTTTTTCGATGTCGATGCCAGTCGTTGTTTTTTTCCACATTTTACGGCCGTCATTGTCGTTTGCGTACGTGTTTTTGTTGGATTTGCTGTTTTTTTCACTAAGTTAAACGCGGCAGGGTTTTTTTTTCCCGCGGCCGCATTTTCACTTTCAGTTTCGATTTTCATCCCCGTTCGTGATTGGTTGTGTTTCAGATGGTAGAAGTGTCTGTGCGCAACCATATAAATACGCCCCAAACCGTCCGCACCTCATGGGTTTAGTTAGTGGTGAGGAGGAGGGAGGTTGTGCTGTGGAGGTAGGTGATTTTGTGGTTTGAAGAGGAGTGTTGGTAGCGATTTCTGAGTGTGGTATTGTGTTTGAAAGTCGTCTTGTCATTCTTGTTGTCTTGTATTTTGTTTTTTTGTCTCATTTTTAGTCCAAGTTATTTTTCTTTATAGTCCCTTGTCAGTGTGTGTGTGTGTGTGTGTGTGTGTGTGTGTGTGTGTGTGTGTGTGAGTTGTGTAGTGGTAGTGGAGGAGTGTGTGGTTTGTCTTTTTTTTTCCTGTGTTAACTGTTTACACACACAATTATGTGTGACTCAGAGGTGGAGGGTGTGAGTGAGGAGGAGGAGGTCGGTCAGGTGGAGAAGGTGAGTGTTATTGAGGTAAGTGAGGTGGAGGAGGTGGGTGAGGTTGCTGCAGCAGCCTCAAGTGACAGTGACAGTCAGAGTGCTCCACAGCCACGCACCACTACTAAGACTGGGCGGAATGTTAAGTTTAGTTTTGCTGAAAATGTGGCATTGGTGCGTGAGCTGATGAAGTATCAGAGGCAGCTATTTGGCCCTGAGTCCACCAAGGTGCCAACACGGAGGAAGACGGTGTTGTGGGCGAAAGTAGTTGCTGCTGTCAATAGTGAGGGGGTGGTCAAGCGGACGGAGGACACATGCCGCAAACGGTACTATGACATAAAGCGACATGTCAAGTCCAAAATGGCCAAGGAGGCTCGGCAAACCGGTGGTGGGCAGCCCTATATTGCAAGATATCTGGAGTATGAGGAGCCCATGCGGAGTGTCATACCTCCTGAAGTTGTCTCTGCAACCCATGTCCGGGATTCAGATAGGCCAAGGAAGAATGGTGAGCATGTTTTTTTTTTTTATAAGTTGTATTTTGTAATCTGTGTCATGTGACGTTGCATATTACTCACATCTTCAAGTGTGTGTTTGCAAATACATTGTTTTGGGTCATGTGTTAGCTAAAAGCCAATGTAACATCTTACTTTATTGTATGTCATGTGTTTTTCACACAGATATTTAGCATGTGTAGTTTGGACTTGTTGTGTCTCTGATTTGTCCTGCAATAATGTTTTCCTTTTGGGCGTTTTATTCTTAAAAAAATATGACTATGTTTTATATATAAGTGATCCATGTTTTTTTTTTATTAAAATAAGTCGTTGTCATGTTAGAGGCTGGAGTACTGGAAAGTGGTTTGTAAACCACTTACATGTGTAATGTCATCTTTACAGAAGGGTTTTTTTTAATATAAGTTTTAAAATTAAATTTGTTTTGCTTCTATTTGTTCCGTGACACCATACTGCATTTTTTAAAATCTTAACATTTGCTGGTTTTTTTGTGTGGTCATATAGTGGTAATGTGTATTTGGAGTGCCACATCACAGAGCCAATTAGATATTGCATCTGTATTATTTTTAAAAACAATTCAAAATTAATTTGTGGGGGTTTTTTCCCAAAAAACCCCCATTCCTTTAACTTGTGGCCCATGTCAGTGTCCTGTACATGTTTGCCTGTCTTGATGTTGCCATAGTGCATATTTTTAAATTTTTAATTATTTGTTTTGGTATTTCTGCTCCTTATGTTTTTTTTAAATAAAACCCAAGCATTTCTAAAGGTATAAATGTTTATAAGCATAATGGGTGGATGTATACACAATAGCATGATTTATGAATATATCTCATTTTATACAGTGTCGGAAAAAAGCAGTGCTACTCGTCGGACAGTAAATCCTAACACATCTGATGATGATGATGCTGCGGAAGCAGGTAAAGTGTCCATTGTAGTATAGGGTATGCTTGTAAAGGAATGGGCATAACAAAATTGCACTTTCATTAAAAGGTCCATCAAAAGAAGTATGGAGCAGCAGAAGTGGCTCTTCTGTTAGACATCACCACAAGAAACTTGTGGCTGAAAAGAAAGCAAGGTTGTCTGTCCCGCCACAAACACAGCAGGCTACCCCGCCACGAAGATTATCGTTCGTATGTTCTGTCCCCCCACTCCAAATTTTGGACACACCTCCAAGACGTCATCCACACTCCCTTCATCTTGATTGTGAGTATCAAACTGGAAAAAAGTGTAAAATGTCAGAACATAATCATAATCAGTCTTAACCGAATTAAGTCCAAACACATCCAAAACAAAAATACTTACCGCAGTAAGTAAAAGCTGAAATGGAATCCAAACTAAATGGCCTTGTCCACATCCAGTAAAGATATGTATGTCCACTTGAGTCATACAGTATGACATTGGGTGTAAGATGCTGCAACAAAAAAGCATGTTGGTTTGTTTGTAAAAAGTAAGTTTGTTTTTCCAAAAATCTCATGTGTTCTTAAGGTAACATTGCAAAATACCTACAAAAACATTACTATGTTTGTTTGAACAAAGCTATAAGGTAACACATTATGTATTACAATGTTTTTTTTATGCTGGAGTATGTGTGAGCTACAATAAAACTAAAGTGTTTGCTTTCACAATTAAGTAACCAGACACATTTGCCACAAGCAGGCATATGTATGTATTTAAGCTATGAGTGATGATGTTGCTAGGCAGAATAGTTGAAAGCAACAGTCAATGACATGTGTTCCATGTGTAGTGTTTTGTTTTCATTTCACAACCATATGGATAGCTAACGGAGATATGTTTAACATTTCAGCTTCGAGTCCTGGGAACAGCATCCCTCCGCAACAACACCAACACAGTGACATGGAGGAGACAAACATCTTAGAAATGCAGCCATTAATGCAAGGAATGAGCCCCCCAGCACCTGTGAGTACACCACTACAGCAAAGCACACCACCACCACAACACAGCCCAACAACATCAGGAACACAAGGCCCTGATCAGGTGTTTTGGACTATTTGGGCTAGACAGCAGGCCACTAATGAAGATTGCCTGCGTAATCAGACATAAATGTTTGCAAGCCTACCATCTCACCTCAGAAGAATCTCAAGAAATCTGAGTGGACAAAATGAGCAAACAACCAGAATAGGCAATACCATGGAACTCATGCGTACAGACATTACACAGGTCATGGGCAACTTACAGCGCATAATGGAAGAACAGCACAGACTAATGGAAGAACAGCACAGACAACAGCAAAGTTATATGAGCATTTTTCAAAACAGTCAAAAGATTAATGAAAGCTTATTCAGAATAGTAGACAATCAAAGTGCTGCTACACGTGAACTCAATGCCACCCTCACTTACCTGAATGAAACACTCAGATGCATGCACCAACAGCAAACAACCAGCAGTTCTGGTACGACTACTCCAAATATCACGCCAGTCTCATCACCACCAAGACGGTCCACCAGAGCATGCCAACATGACAGTGATAAAGGCAAAGGGCAGGACAAGCAGCCACCAAAAAAAAACGTAACAAAAAAAGTTACACATTTGTGATAAGTAAAGTTAGCAAGTGTTTTTGATGCTTTACAAAATATCACACTTAGCTCCTTGCCCCTTTTTTAAACATCATTAATTATAAGTGCACCAAATTAATTGTGAAAAATAGTACGCACATTTATTCCTTTTCATTTTTTTTGGGTATTGGAGGAGGAAAATGTTGATGGAGCCAAACATACATGTTAGCAGGAAGTAAACTGACCACTTGATTTTTTTCTAATCATTACTCTTTCTAGATTCCAATCATTCTCTTTGCCTGCAGATACAATAATTGCCAGCCAGGCAGAATGTCTTTAGCAGGAAGTAAACTGACCACTTGATTTTTTTCTAATCATTACTCTTTCTAGATTCCAATCATTCTCTTTGCCTGCAGACAATCCAAATTACAATGTTAGTGATACATATCTTAGCTATCTTATCTATACAACATTACAAGATTAACACAATTGAGTGGCGTAAAAAGCTTGTAATATGTTGCCTTTGTTTTGTTTGAAAAACATTGTACAAATGAATGTCAGTATTGTTGGGACAGGTTTGTGTGTGCTAAAAATTATTATGCATGTTTTTACACATGATGCTGAAACAAACAAATATGTACTTTTACAAAAAAAAATATGTTTATAATAATGTATATGTGTGGCAAACTGTGTATTTACTTACACATCATCAAGTTTACAGCATCAAACATTAGGAAATAAATTATTCCTGATTACAGTAAGTTTGTGTGTCTTAAATATGATGTTGCGTCACACATAGGGACACATGTATTCCTCAAGGCAAACATATTATATGTTGAGGATAGTTTTTTGGGAACACAGGTTCTCAAACTCGGCCATCAGGAACCCACACAATGCATGTTTTGCAGGTCTACTCACAGAATCACAAGTGACATAATTAGCTCCACCTGTGAACCTTTTTACATATGTCAGTGAGTAATTCATACACCTGTGCTTCTACTGGGTTACGAGAAAAACATGCACTGTGTGTGGTCCTGAGGGCCGAGTTTGTGAACCTGTGCATTAGGACATTACCCACAATTATAAAGTGAAATACTAAATGGATGATGTGGGCTTGTAAGAAATTAGCACTGTAAGATTTCGAACACTTATCCAGACTTAATGCATGCCACTCATAATCTGTTGTTTTGATATTAAAAAAACACACAATACACATGCAACATTTGTTGACCATATAGCGAGGGTATGTTTGTATGTGTCAAGGAGACAGACACATTCTGAGTAATGGATTTTAACCAAAAAAACAAAACATCTATTTATGAAGACATAACAAATGAAATAAGCAAACCAAGCTTACCTTAGAAATAGCTATTGATGATCTGTTGCCTAACCTGCCTCCCTACATCAGTACTCCAAGTATCACCAGATGTCTCTAATTCCTCTGCTTGCTGGCTGCTTTCTTCCTCCTCCTCCTCAACATGTGGCAGATGTTGTTGCAAACACATGTTATGAAGAAAGCAGCAGCAGAACACAATTTGAGTCACCTTGGAGGGACTATACAACAAAAGCCCACCAGACTTATCCAGACACCGAAACCTAGATTTCAGCACACCAAAACATCTTTCTATCACATTCCGCATGGACTTATGTGCATTATTGTAATTGTGTTCAGCAGCGGTATCAGGTCGGGAAAATGGAGTTAGAAGCCAAGAGAAACAGCCATATCCTCCATCACCTAAAAGACAGATATAGTAACGTGATTCATGTGAAGATACAGCAACGCATAAGTAACACACTGTGGGGCAGATGTATTAACCTGTAGAAGGCATAAGGAAGTGAAAAACCAGTGATATGTGCAAGGTAATAAAAGCAGCAGACAATCTGATCCTAAATGTTCATTTACATATTGAAGCAGATTGGCTGGTGCCTTTAACACCTTGCACAGATCACTGGTTTCTCACTTCCTTATGCCTTCTACAGGTTAATACATCTGCACCTGTATTTGGGCAAAGTATACGCAGGCCTACACATATCAAATTACATACCCAGCAGCCATCCATCTGGCATTTGTCCATCCTCAAACTTATCAAAGAGGGATGACTGACTGAGGATGATGGAGTCCTGGCAGCCCCCAGGGTAACCAGCAACAACACTCATTATTTTGAGATTTGCATCACAAACCACCTGCACATTTGTGGAGTGTTCAAAATGGCGGTTTGTATATATGTGCTGCCTGCCCCTAGGTGGTCTCAGCTGAATGTGTGTGCAATCTATGGCTCCAAACACATTGGGCATGCCAGCCAGCTCATAGAAATCTACCCTGACAGCATGCCACTGAGACTCCTGGGTAGGGAAGCAGATTGAGGCCTCGATGTGTGGCTGCAAAACAGCCAAAACCTGTGTGAACATTTTAAAGAACAATAAACTTGAGATTTTAGGACAACTGGCCACCGAGAAATTAAAACAAACACAAAACAGAAGAGGTTGTTAGGTATACATCACCTGTGTTAAGATTCTGGAAAATGTGGGCTGTGAGATTCCTATGACATCCCCAGACACAGCCTGAAAGCTGCCACTAGCCATAAAGTGCAACACAGCCAGGAGTTTGTGCAGGCCTGAGACAGGGCGAGAGCGTGCTGTCTCAGGGTCTAGGCCCAGTTTGACAAGGTCATACAGACGGAAAATGTTGTTATGATTTAGACGGAACGTCTGTATGACCTTATCATCGGACAATGCGTTCAAGTTTAAACGCCCCCTAAAAAAACGAGGCCTGCGCAGCCTCCGCGGAAGTTGTACAACCTGCTGACCATGTTGAGTTTCTTGGCCCTGGGTACTTACAGGCTGATGTCTGAGTCTGAGGAATCCCACAGCACACAAAAGATTACTGGCCCACAGTCCTGCTGCCATTTCTAAGGGTAGGTGTATTGAAATGGGCCTAACATCCTTTTATAGGCATCCTAATTCAGGTGTGAGTGATTTTTTATTTGCAACACATGTAAACACGACTGAAAAAAGCAGGTCTATATTTTTGCCGCTTTTTTTAACGAATCGCAAAAAAATACGACCGCATTTGAGCCCTCAGAGACTAACACCCAAATACGTATGAATAGTGAATTCCTGTATTCTATGAAATAACAGCCGCGTTTGACCGATGGTCTATTCATTCGTATTTCGGGACATTGTCATTCAAACCATTACGAATAGACCAGACACTGCCGAGATTGGTGCTTAGTGAATTCCCGGATTGGGACTTAGAAAAAAAACACAAATCGACCAAACTCTGACTATTCGTAAATACTGGCCCTAGTCGGATGCCAGAGATTCATTAAAGAGTTAGGTAACGCCCATGAGCCTACAAATAAAGATTGGCGAACAGTGCTACGAGTGTGCTTACCCTCAAATATTGACACCACAAAATTTATAGCAGACAGTAAGTTAGATGCAGAAGTACCTCTCACTGATGAATACAATCAGGAGAACGTAAAGCAAATCAATCTGCAACTAGGAGTGTATTTCCCTACTATTGTCAAGTGGAATAAAATCTTCTCCATAACACAAAAGGAAGGTGAAACGTCATCCGAATATTTCCATCTGGCACTGCAGGAAATGTCTAGATATACTGGGATTGAGGACATTAAAGATAATGCACATCACAGGAAGGTAGCTGTTACTGTATTAATGGACGGGTTAAAGGAGGCATTAAGAACAAGGGTACACACCTCTCTACCTAACCGGAGAGGAATCTCGGTGGCTGCATTGAGAGAGTCCACTGTCGAGCACGATAGGAACATCAGTAAGCACAGGGAGTTACAGGGGGATAAGCTGATGACTGTAAGTATACTGGCTCTTACAGCAAAACCCCATCAGCCGAAAACCCAGACGCCTGCTGTTGGGAAAAAACCTAGAACATGCTACATTTGTAAAAAGGAAGGACATTTTGCCCAGGATTGTAGGAATAAAGGTACACATAATGTATACTGACCCCCTAGACCAGAATACGAACCACACTACAATTTACATAATTGGGATCAGGGACCACGTAGGAGAAATTACGAGCCACATGCAGGGGAAACAAGGAGGTACCCACCAAGGAGAGATTGGCAGACCTCCGAAAATTCTCAGCTACCCCCCTCACATATTGTAGCTGTCAATGCACTGCCGGAGGGTCCCAATATACAATAGGGGTTGGGCCACACCTGTAGTCTGCAGCCAGTGAAATTGATTGCTAGCCTTGGAAGCGAACCTGAGGTCACGGTTGATGTAGCTGGTGTACCATTACCATTTCTTGTAGATACAGGGGCGGCCAGGTCAGTGTTGAATTCCACATCAGGTATAAAGACCATGGGAAAAATGATTTCGGCAATGGGAGTAACAGGAACGGTGCAACAATACCCTTTGAGTAGACCTGCAGAGATTATGATAGGGCCCTTGCAAACCAAACATTATTTTCTGTTGGCTGCATCGGCTCCGACTAATCTACTCGGCAGAGACTTATTGTGTAAAATGCGGTGTGTCATATATTGTACTCCTGAGGGTGTCTTCTTGGATGTACCTGAGAACCACGCTCAAGAAGTGCAAGATATATTAGACACCCCTCAAAGGCTAATGTCGCATTCTACTGTTATAGACAAGTGTCCATCAAAGGTAGAGGAAATTATCTCACAAATACTGGGTACCCTTTGGACCAAAGATGGACAAGACACTGGATTGATGTCGAATGTAGCTCCAGTAGTAGTACAAGTAAAAGATGGTAGGATAGCTCCAAAAATCCCTCAGTGCCCTCTGAATCCAGAGGTAGAATTAGGAGTGTACCCCGTCGTACAGTGGCTGCTACAGCAGGGCATCCTAGTCAGGACGTCCAGCACCGCCAATAGTCCAATCTTCCCTGTGAAAAAGAGTGGGGGGAGGGGTTACAGGCTAGTGCAGGATCTAAGAGGGATAAACAAGATAGTTGAGAGCCAATTCCCCATAGTTCCCAATCCAGCTGTCATCCTCATGCAAATTCCCTCTACTGCAAAATTCTTCACTGTCATTGACCTCTGTCCTGCTTTCTTTTCTGTCCCTCTTCACCCTGACAGCCAGTACCTTTTTGCTTTTACATACAGGGGAGTACAGTACACCTGGACTCGTCTCCTCCAAGGTTTCATTGACAGCCCAAGTATTTTCTCCCAGGCTTTGCATGACTGTTTACAATCCTTTCAATCTGAGAGTGGATCAGTACTGATACAGTATGTTGATGACTTATTGTTGTGTTCTGACTCACTCGAATCGTCCTTGAAAGACACAAAACAGCTTCTGTTTCATCTTTCCCAAACGGGACACAAGGTTTCAAAGGATAAGTTGCAGTTGTGCCGGACCAGGGTCAAATATTTGGGACATTGCTTGACTCAAGGACTTAGACACCTCACTGCTGATAGAATACAGGTGATTCGCGACATGACACAAACGCAGCAACAGATCCGCACTTTCCTTGGAATGTGTGGGTACTGTCGAAACTGGATTCCAGGGTTCTCTATACTGGCTTTACCTTTGCAAGAAATGGTCTCTTCGAACAAACCAGAACGGATCTCGCACACAGATGAGTCTGAACTGGCATTTGAGAGACTCAAACAGTGCCTATCACAGGCACCTGCATTAGATATGCCAGATTATGAGAAGCCCTTTGAATTGTTCGGTACAGAAAGTGCGGGTTGCGCGGCAGGGGTTTTAACTCAGAGACATGGTGATGCCAGCAGACCGGTAGCTTTCTACAGTGCACAGTTGGACACTGTAGCGCGGTCTCTCCCCACTTGCTTGTGAAGTGTTGCAGCGATAGCTTTGCTAGTAAGTAAAAGCGAGGACGTAGTGTTAGGACATGACCTGACCATTTATACACCTCATGCAGTATCAGCCTTACTAAACTCATCCCAAACCCGACATGTCTCATCTGCTCGGTTTACAAAGTGGGAATTATCACTGATGGCCCCAGTAAACATCACCATTAAGAAATGCAGCTCACTAAATACTGCAACTTACTTGCCAAGTGTGCCTGGACAGGCACAAAGGGTGGAGGATGAGAATGTTGGTGAAGGAGGATTTAGTGCAGACACTGATACGCATGATTGTATGGAATACCTGAATCCGACTTTCACAGCGAGACCTGACATCAGTGACAACCCACTGGAAGGAGTAGACTTTACCTTCTACACTGACGGTAGTTGCCACAGACAGACAGAATCGGGAGACTTGTGCACAGGATATGCAGTTGTAGATGACGAAGGTATCATAGAAGCTGAACCCCTGGGTCCACCGCACTCAGCACAAGTTGCTGAGTTGGTCGCCCTAACCAGAGCGTGTGAATTGGCCAAGGGTAAGTCAGCTAATATATACACAGATTCTAGGTACGCCTTTGGAGTAGTGCATGATTTTGGGGCCCTATGGCACCTCAGAAATTACATGACGGCAGCTGGCACACCTGTAGTGCATGCGTCCCACATCAAAAGGCTTTTGACAGCAATACAGGAACCAGACAGAGTGGCTGTTATCAAGTGCAAAGCACACACTTACAACCAAGACCCAATTTCACTTGGTAACAGCCGGGCAGATGAAGCTGCTAAATCAGCAGCCAGCACCCCTATACAAACGAACATCACATCACTGATGACATTTAACACGATCAACACACAACAATTAATCAAAATGCAAAATTTGTGTTCCCTACAGGAAAAGGCAGTCTGGAGGGCAAAGGGGTATGGCCAGGAGTCCTCAGGACTGTGGACAGGTGGACACGGTAAGCCAGTGGCCCCCAGAGCATATCTTCCAAGCCTAGCTGAGGTGGCACATGGTCTGACTCATCTGGGCAAAGAGGGTATGTGCAAGTTGGTAAGAGCCTACTGGTGTGCGCCAGGATTCTCTTCTCATGCAGGTAAGAGAGCAATGACATGTTTAACTTGCTTGAGGAAGAATATTGGAAAGACAATACCAACAGAGCCATCCCATATCCCTCCGACAGACGGACCTTTTCAGGTAATACAAATCGATTTCATACAGTTACCACCCTGTAGGAATTGTAAATATGTATTAGTTTGTATTGATGTATTTTCCAACTGGGTAGAAGCGTTCCCTGCTGCCACAAATACTGCTACATTCACTGCAAAGAAATTGCAGGAATTTGTGTGTAGATATGGTATCCCTAGAATGATTGAAAGTGACAGGGGTACCCATTTTACAGGTGAAGTCTTTCAGGTCATGTGCAAACTGATGGGAATTAATAGCAAGCTGCATACTCCGTACCAGCCACAGGTAAGTGCAAAGGTAGAGAGAGTGAACAGCACTATTAAGAACAAGCTGAGCAAAGTAATGGCTGAAACTGGATTGTTGTGGCCAGAAGCTTTGCCACTAGTGCATCAGAACCACTGCTAGGTCTCCACTTAACTTATCACCCTTTGAAATTCTTTTTGGTCGACAACCTCATGTAATGATAGACCCCCAGGATGATTTGAAATGTAATAATGAAGTGACTGTGAAATATTTGGTTGGGATGAGCCAGCAGCTGAGAAATCAACAAAGAAATCTAAAGCTGGTGATTCCTGACCTACCAAACAGTAATTGTCATGACATTGAGCCTGGGGATTATGTGATGATTTGAAATTTCTTACGCTCCGGTTGCCTCATAGACAGGTGGGAAGGACCATATCAAGTCTTGTTAACCAGCACGACAGCATTGAAGGTCGCCGAAAGAGAGACTTGGGTCCATTTGTCCCACTGCAAGAAGGTCGCTGACCCGGAGAGAACTCGTGACAAAGAGCAGAGTGTAGAGAATCTCGTATCACTGGAGTGTTCCGGGAAAGTTGAGAGGCAGGACTGTTGAAAGACACCTGAGCACGGAGAGCAACAAGATCTAGAACGGTTGTCGCACCATTTTATTTTTTCACCTCGCCCTGCATTTTCCTTTTTTTCTCTCCTTATTTTCCTTCTTTCCCCTAACGAAATGGATCGATCACAACAGACTGCGTTTTGGGTTCTACTAGTAATTATGTTTTTGATCATGTCAATTTGTTTTGGTGAGGGTCCCAGAGAGGTCGAGCAGGGATCTGGAATGGGTTCTGATGGCGAGTACGAATTTGTAGGATCTCAGGAGCAGCACATCACTCGAGTAAAGGCTGGTATCAGTAAGCGCTCTGGTAGTCATGGAGCTCGGAGGCACTGTGAAGGGTTACTGTCTGATGAATATTGTATTTGTAGGAATTGTGAGAATATAGTAGAGGATGGGTGCATCCAGAGATGTGAGTCCAACCTTAATATCGACATGGACCGCCATCCGTTGAGTGATTACCACTCACTAGTGGGTAAGGTCTTAAACCAGACAGAATGCTGGGTGTGCTCACAGGTACCTCAAGGTCAGAGTAAGTCAGGATTAGTACCATACCCTTTAGCAATAGATGAGGTACTCAAATTGCGGGGTGGGAGACCGGTGGACAAGGAATTCAATATCTCTAGGCCCCCTAGTTTGAAGCTCCACCAGTATCATGTAGACAGGTTTCTTATTGTGTTTTAATATTTCCAATTCCCGAAAGCCGGGAAATTGGGAAGTGACGTGGAATAACCAGACAATGACCTTTTCACACAGAGCTGATAGAATACCCATAGACTCTGAACTTCTATGCCAAATAGCCAACAGTGGGAGGTATTTTCGGTATAGGTATACCCGTGGAAGCAAGACCATTTGGGTTGGAAAAGTATTGTATTGTGCCCATATCATCCAGCCCGATACTTGTACTGAGCAGATGGGAGAACAAGGGATTTGTTTCTTTACTTGGAAAATGTGTAATATGGTGATGTTATATTTTGTCCCCTATGTTCTCCCAGATGATGCCTATTTCATATGTGGGAGGAAGACGTACAAGTGGCTTGCCCCGAGCTCAGAGGGATTGTGTTATATTGGGAGAGTACTACCGGAGGTCATGACCATAACCCATGATAAAATGAAAGACGTTCACCGCAGTGCTCAGGCTCCTTATACTCATACCCACTATGAACACATCATCAAGAGACACCTCATAGATAGGGCAGAGCACGCAGCCTCTGATTTGATCCACGAATCCACCGGGATTCAGTTCCTTCTCGCATTAGACATCACCCGTACTGCCAGAGGAACTATAAATTATAGGTACATCCATGCGCTAGCGAACTTGATAGATAATATCACTGAGATGTATGACGACACCTTCAGGTATACGGGAAGGGAGTTGCAAGCTTACAAGAAGGAACTGATTCAGCACAGGGTGGCCCTTAATTATGTCACAGCCAGGATAGGTGGGTACTGTGTTACTCTGGCAACTCAATATGGTGTGAAGTGCTGTACATATATTACAAATAGCACTGACGACTTAACGGAGATCATCGATCAAAAGATGGATGATATCTTGCAGTTGAAGTGGGAGTTCAGGAGGAAGCACAACCTCATCTTAGCAACTGTGAGTAATGAACTGACCGGCTGGGTCTCATGGTTGAACCCACGCAAATGGTTCTCAGGTTTAGGAGAGTGGGCTCAAAATGTCATTATGAGTGTGGGGAAGTTTCTCCTTTGTATCCTAGGAGTCGTCATAATTATTGGTTCGATATTTTGGCGTTTTCAAATTCTAATGCGGCGCAAGCACGGCACAAATTTGATGAGTCTAAGGAGCGAGGGCGCTGTTATAGCAGAAGGTTTAATCTATGACCCATCCATAGAGACAGTGTTATGATAAGGATTGCAAATGAATTTCATGGCCTGTTTCTTTCACCCGTTTTTCTTTGTCTCCCCCTCTGCCCAGATGCATCCATCCAGAAAAGACGTCAGCCCTACCCAAACTGTTTATGTGAATGTATTTTTATGTATGTGTCTTATCTTCATCTCTGCAACCTCCAGCTAATGGCACACATAGTCGACAGGTGATATCCACATATATTAGCACTCACATATGTTCCCCCTCCATGTATCATCAACTAAATGTGCACCCCATTTGTTGGAACAAGAAGCCGAAAAGAGCTCGGTAGTGTTTGTTGGCCCATTTACAGACCCTTATTACGGGATGAGAAGGATTTAATGTATACTTTGCAATACCTCGAAGCTTATTTAGAACATACACGGCACGATGATACATGCCCCTCAGACATGGATTCATACATACATGCTTTTTCTATCCCACTAGGTCATACATTTCCCACCTACAACTCTCCCCCGACCATCCAAGCTTCTGTAGATATTATATAGATATTTTTCTGTTTATTGATAAGGTAGTGGCAGTTATTGGTGACTGCCAAAGGGTGGAAAATATTGCAGTACACACATCACGCACAAACTACACACAGATGGCCTCCGTGCGTGTACTTGTTCTGCTGTGCGTGCGCATATTCGCAATTTGCGTATGGTCGCTCCCGCGGTCCTGCGCATTAGCACGTGGTATGGGTATTTACGGTAGAGTTTGTGAACGCATGGAAAAGCCATCAAAACACATTACATATTAAATCCAAATAGTGCACAATGTACACATAGTCTCCCTGCACCACACCAGCAAGTTACAACAGTTTAAATGGTATCAGAACAAAGGGATTAACCTTTACAGGATAGGAGGGGACAGAACAAGGTTATAAGGTGGTGTTTGGTATCCAGCTGTAGGGTATTTTAAGGGTAATATTCCGGTGTTGGTTTGCAGAAGATCGCACGTTCCTGCGAATAGTTATGTGCAGAAGCAGAATATAGATATAAACTGTATTTACTGTACATTAGGTATGCAGTGGGAACCCAGAGGAGACCACCCACAAGTGCATCTGGAACAGACATCGCCCACCTATACAAACCAACCTATGATCTCTCCTGTACTGTAAATGACCATCCCTGTGTCCAATGGACAAAGAGATTACAGTATCCATTGTGTTAAGTTTTGGAAGATTGTATAAAAGGAGCCAGCTGCAGGCCTGGTCACACAAGACTCTAAAGTTATCTATCTAGATGACCGAGGACCAGACTGGGTAGCGCTGCGAAAACCAAACACGTATGTACCATTACCCGAAAACATAAAGAAGAGAAAGAAGCATTTTTCTGGATGCACTCAACCACTGTTTATTTACTTAAAAATCTAATCTTTAATAGGTATGCATTAAAATATTTTTAAGGAATTGGTGAAATATTAAAATATAGTGTGAATAAGAAAAACAGAATGTGATAATAAAAACTACTAGTTTCCGACCGGTGTCTCCTTAAAGTGTAAATAAAGGCTATGTTGCCTATAACAAAGTGTCCGTGTCTATTTATTAGTATTGTCCCTTCAGCCTGCTTATTTACTGGGTTTAATAAGCTAACAGTAATATTGTCTTTCCTTCTGCAACACTTACAGACATGTTCTTATAAATTGCAATTATTTGTGTGTTGCTAGTTTTGCTCCAATGGTGTGTCGCTGTTTATTCTTATTATAGGGAGATCACTCCTCCACTGGTGATTTGTGGCTAACGTACCACTTATAGATATGCTCTTATGAATTATAGCTGATTAATTATCATCAGCTCTATTCCAATAATAAATTGCCGCTAGTCCACCATGTACGGGGGATAATTCCTCCACCAGTCATCTATGATTAGCACACATACCTTTATATATTGCTAAAGGATGTATTTCCCACCATATCCAATGTGTATTGCTTTAAATGACGAGCAATCTGTTAGGTAATAACCATCACATTCCACCCCATCAGATTGGTTACAATTGTTGCACAGTACTGTTACTTTATAACCATCACTCAGCAACAGTAGCATTCCCTTTCCATTTATTTATTTATTTCCCCTCTGGCGGTGCAGGTTGATTGTAAATAATGGTAATGCTCTTAGTATAGCTATTATATTACTTGATCACAGCACCATATAGTTTGAGGTGCTATGATCATTATATCGTGGACGAGTGTTGGAGAACGGCCGCCCGTCTGAAACCCGCTGGCCGCACTGAGCTCTGCGTGTGTGCGGGCTGACGCCAGGACTCCCAGCTCGCTCTCTCTCCTCTCTGTCTGACGGCTTTACACGCAGAGCCGCGGCCAGCAATGGGGATCGTGAGAGGGAGCACTTATTTCAATCAACTCTGCTAATCACAGCATAGGGACAATACAATTTCTACACATATTATTTCATCATTTTAACTTTAAGTTTTGACACCATTCGGAAGCAGCCCACGGCCGTTCCACCTTAGGCTTCCTCAGGGCGCTAACCAGAGCCAGGATTTCCGTCCCCTTATATCCCCCATATCCTATCTCGATTGGATCCAGGATCTGTCAATCATTCCAAATCCTGCTGCATGTTTTTCCTGGATACTGACATTGCTATAAAAGCCATGTCATTGTTGTTTCTATTACTTCAGCAACAGTGATACATTTTATTACTAACTTATTATTTTAATGTTAGAATTATATTTCATTTTAAAGGAATTATATAAAGGTTAATATATATAAAAAATTTAAGAGTTATTATAGGGAATGGTTTACTGTAGGGATTATTATTGGGACTAATTCGATATGTGACAAATAAATTAATATCTTATGTGATGTTCTAATAATAATAATGCATCTATCTGATTTCTCTGATCATAATTAAAATGATAAGTTAGTAATAAAATGTATCACTGTTGCTGAAGTAATAGAAACAACAATGACATGGCTATTATAGCAATGTCAGTATCCAGGAAAAACATGCAGCAGGATTTGGAATGATTGACAGATCCTGGATCCAATCGAGATAGGATATGGGGGATATAAGGGGACGGAAATCCTGGCTCTGGTTAGCGCCCTGAGGAAGCCTAAGGTGGAACGGCCGTGGGCTGCTTCCGAATGGTGTCAAAACTTAAAGTTAAAAAGATGAAATAATATGTGTAGAAATTGTATTGTCCCTATGCTGTGATTAGCAGAGTTGATTGAAATAAGTGCTCCCTCTCACGATCCCCATTGCTGGCGGCGGCTCTGCGTGTAAAGCCGTCAGACGGAGAGGAGAGAGAGCGAGCTGGGAGTCCTGGCGTCAGCCCGCACACACGCTGAGCTCAGTGTGGCCAGCGGGTTTCAGACGGGCGGCCGTTCTCCAACACTCGTCCACGATATAATGATCATAGCACCTCAAACTATATGGTGCTGTGATCAAGTAATATAATAGCTATACTAAGAGCATTACCATTATTTACAATCAACCTGCACCGCCAGAGGGGAAATAAATAAATAAATGGAAAGGGAATGCTACTGTTGCTGAGTGATGGTTATAAAGTAACAGTGCTGTGCAACAATTGTAACCAATCTGGTGGGGTGGAATGTGATTGTTATTACCTAACAGATTGCTCGTCATTTAAAGCAATACACATTGGATATGGTGGGAAATACATCCTTTAGCAATATATAAAGGTATGTGTGCTAATCATAGATGACTGGTTGAGGCATTATCCCCCGTACATGGTGGACTAGCAGCAATTTATTATTGGAATAGAGCTGATGATAATTAATCAGCTATAATTCATAAGAGCATATCTATAAGTGGTACGTTAGCCACAAATCACCAGTGGAGGAGTGATCTCCCTATAATAAGAATAAACAGCGACACACCATTGGAGCAAAACTAGCAACACACAAATAATTGCAATTTATAAGAACATGTCTGTAAGTGTTGCAGAAGGAAAGACAATATTACTGTTAGCTTATTATACCCAGTAAATAAGCAGGCTGAAGGGACAATACTAATAAATAGACACGGACACTTTGTTATAGGCAACAAAGCCTTTATTTACACTTTAAGGAGACACCGGTCGGAAACTAGTAGTTTTTATTATCACATTCTGTTTTTCTTATTCACACTATATTTTAATATTTCACCAATTCCTTAAAAAAATTGAATGCATACCTATTAAAGATTAGATTTTTAAGTAAACAAACAGTGGTTGAGTGCATCCAGAAAAATGCTTCTTTATCTTCTTTATGTTTTCGGGTAATTTCATGTTAGTCGATGACCCTAAAGCATCTGGAGAGCACCTGCGCACAGATTTATATAGGTATATTAAAAAACCTAAGATATTCTATTAGTGCAGAAACCACCATCATATATTTACAATATATATAAAAGAATATATGTTAAGAAAACTGGAGCGGGATTAAATTAATTGTATGTACACACGTATGTACCATTGACTGTAGCCATTATTCTTTTGTATTGTATTGCTGTGTTATTGTAACCCCCTTTCAGTAATAGTATGTTGTGGTGTCGGAACCCGGCATTTTAAATACAATCTGGTGTCGTGTTTTCCTTTCCCTGCTAAGGTTTAAAGTGTATTACTATCGCATGCATAGCTGTTAAGGGTTCACAGTGTATCTTTGGGTGTGTACGCGCTGAGTGTACTTTGTACAGCCAGCGCGGCATTTGTACGCAAAGTACGTACACGGTACGGGGCTCTGTACGCTAATGGTGTAATAAGTACGTAGGTTGAGGATTAAGTATAGCGGCCGCAGCGGCTCCATTTAAAGTGTATGAAATGTCTTTTTAAAGTGTTGCTTTTAGTCCTGTATGTAAATCAGTATTTACAATTGGGAACATTGTCCGATTTCCACATACTCACAGCCTAACAGATCATAGCAGACTTAATCTATCAGCAAAGGGCAGAAAGAAGGTATCCTATGTAACCTTTTCTTGGTTGATGGATACACTGAAAACCCTACTTGTGTGCTGATTAGATGGTGTCTGCTCTGTATGGTTTGCAGAGGTGCTGGTAGAACCTGTAAAATACAGGAAAAAAGCTAATTAAAAATCTGTGAATTTTTTTTTGCGCCAAAAAGCGTACACAAAAGACATCCATACTTTGCATACCCTCTCACATTGTTGCCATAAGACTCAGATTGCTAGATTTATTTAGATCTGTGTGAAACCGGATACATTTGTTGCTATATAGTTAAAACTAAAATAAAAGTGTTTAAGGGAGTATATATAAAGCACAACATGTAAGTCTGGCCCGGTCGTTAAAGGTTTATACAGAAAAAAACTGTGTGTTGTGTTAAGTGAGCGATTATAGGGGGTAATTCCAAGTTGATCGCAGCAGGATTTTTGATAGCAATTGGGCAAAACCATGTGCACTGCAGGGGAGGCAGATATAACGTGCAGAAAGAGTTAGATTTGGGTGGGTTATTTTATTTCTGTGCAGGGTAAATACTGGCTGCTTTATTTTTACACTGCAAATTAGATTGCAGATTGAACACACCCCACCCAAATCTAACTCTCTCTGCACATCTTATATCTCCCCTGCAGTGCACATGGTTTTGCCCAATTGCTATCAAAAATCCTGCTGCGATCAACTTGGAATTACCCCCATAGTTAGCATTGCTCACATTTATAGAGACTGTGTGGTTTGTTGAATTGCGGACGTACGGTTTTGTACACATGTCTCGGACAAAGTACAGGACTGCGCACGCAGCGTAAAAGACGCGCACGGTCGCGTGTTTACGCAAAGTGCGTAAGAGTGCGGGCGCTAAGTACAAATTACACAATAGTGTCATTTAGTTAAAAGGTGGGACAGTAGCCATACTACAATAGCACAAAACTACCCGGTTTCTAAAGCAGATTAGTATAAAACTTTTGTTTAAACTGTATTGCCTCTGGGAGTAAAGCTGCCAATCTGAACGAGTGAAAATTTTCTGGAAAAAATAAAAAAGCGTATTTGAGTGAGTGAAAGCGGAGTGAGTGGAGCTGAACCCAGGAACTAAGTGGTCTAAGTGTCTGGAGTGGTAACACTGGGTTAGTAGAGGCTCGGTGGCGTAAGGTTCGCTACCTTGCGTGATCAAAACTAAGTGGTCTGAAGTGGTCTAAGTGATCCTATACAACTAAGTGGTCTTGAGTGGTCTAGGCTAAGTGGTCTACAGCAATCGTAGGGCATATAGATGCGCTGAGTGTACTTTGTACAGCAAGCGCGGCATTTGTACGCAAAGTACGTACACGGTACGGGGCTCTGTACGCTAATGGTGTAATAAGTACGTAGGTTGAGGATTAAGTATAGCGTCCGCAGCGGCTCCATTTAAAGTGTATGAAATTTCTTTTTAAAGTGTTGCTTTTAGTCCTGTATGTAAATCAGCATTTACAGAATCCTATGTGAGGCCAAGCAGAAGATATTGGGGCTAATTCAGACCTGATTGCTGCTGTGCGTGTTCGCACAGCAGCGATCAGGTCTGAACTGCGCATGTGCCAGCGCATGCCAGGGCTGTCTTAGCCCTGTGATCACCTCTGCGTGATTGACAGGCAGAGGCGTTTGCTGGGCGGATGGAGGCGACCGTTTAGGGGGCGTTTGTCAGCCATTTAGGTGGCACGGTCTGGGCAACGCAGGCGTCACACGCAGCCGCTGCGACTTGGGCAGCGACGAGTAGCTCCCTGCCAGCGTCAGGTGCTGCGCTGGCTTGGAGCTACCCCTACAGTACAAAAGCATAGTCGCTTACTTGTGCGATGGGGTAGGGCCTGACATGCGGGGCGGACTAGCCCTGTGCTGGGCTTCCTCCTGCATGTCAGGGAAGCTGGTCGTATATGTGCTAAATTTAGCACATCTACGATCAGGTCTGAATTACACCCATAGTCAGGGGCTGGCTGGGCAGGGGGGCAGGGTGCCATCTCCCCCCCGGGCCAGTGCAATTTTAGTGTTCCGGGGCCATTTTTGCATTGCATTCCCTGTGAAAAGCTGGCCCACTTGCTTGAGTCTGCCCCCCAGGCTGAAAGTTGCCAGCTAGCCCCTGCCCATTGTGCTCTGGCATCTTGTACTAGGACAGGTAAAAATAACCTAATATCCTCTAGATTGATTGGTGCAATAGCAGAGCTGTAGAAAATCTTTAATAGATTTGACTCCACATTTACTGTAAGGAAATTACATTTGATGTCTGCAAGGATTTTCTTGTTGGCTGAGAGCTATGCCATGTAATATCGGCTTATTGTGGGCCATAACCTTTTTCTTTCATAGGACCACAACTCAAAGTAACACAGAAGTTAAATTCCTCTGGAGGTCATATAAAAATACTTTACTTTTTGAAATTCTTTCATTTCTGTGTCTTACTGAACTATATACTTGAAGCACAGCACATCAGCCAGTAATGCCCATTGAAAGAGCTCTCAAGAGGAAAGGATAATACAGAGTTGTTACAGCACAAAATAAAAAAAACGGCTTGAGCTGACCTGAATATAGCATTACTTTTCATACTTTTTCTTAAACATCCGGTGGACCAAAAAGAACATTAGCTGCAGTAAAGGTATTTAATAACATAGCATATATATTATAGATGCATGCCTGCCATGAGATTCCATTATTAGGACAATTCATATGGTGTTCACTATCCTATGAATCAGGGCCATATTAAGGGCCACATGGGCCTAGGGCCTATTGTGAGAAGCGGACAAAAAACAGAAATGTAATTTTAATACTTATATTTGGCCGATCATGTGGCCAGTTGGGCAGCTGGTCATCGTCATGATTATGAGACTATTTTTATGTGGATTAATGGGGCTGTAGTCTCAACTTCCCCAATTTTTTTTTTTTATATCAAGTATATTTATTAAAAAAAACATTTTTTTATTACACTGTTACAAAACAAAAACAAAAAACAGACAAATATAAAAAAGTAAATAATGAGCACACCCAAAAGAATTTTAGTAACAACTATTATAAAAAAAATATACAAAGTCATAAGAATACACACAGGACCATGAAATGGCAAAAAGAAGAGTAAGAGGCAACAAGGTAGCGGGTATATACACAAGAGAACATTGGGAGGTTTAAGAACTGGAGGACTCCAGGTCCAGGGCGTATCTTGTAGAACATCAAAGAGACCAAACTCTTTCAACATGTGTTCAACCCTGCAAACTACTCGAGTTGGAATACTCGACCCTTTTACACCGAGCAGCAACACGGGTTACGCACCTTCATGTGCAATAACCCGTGTTATATGCGGTGGTGTAAAAGGGGTATTAGTGTACATGAACCTCTTATGGGATACAGTAGAACTGACCAATAATATCTTGGAGGAGAGTGCAGGCGCATGTGGGGCCATCCAGGAGATAGCAATGCACACCTTAAAAAGAGTAAGAAGAACTGTAACATGAGGTAGGTAATGATTCAACATGTCTACAAGACCCTATCTAAAAATACAAAGCCTTGCTAGGACAATGAAAGCCGTATAAAAGAGTCAGTTATGCAACTCAGTACAGGGGCAAACGCAGGATTTGGGAGGGTGGGTTTCCATTAGAGATGAGCGGGTTCGGTTCCTCGGAATCCGAACCCGCCCGAACTTCATGTTTTTTTTCACGGGTCCGAGCGACTCGGATCTTCCCGCCTTGCTCGGTTAACCCGAGCGCGCCCGAACGTCATCATGACGCTGTCGGATTCTCGCGAGGCTCGGATTCTATCGCGAGACTCGGATTCTATATAAGGAGCCGCGCGTCGCCGCCATTTTCACTCGTGCATTGAGATTGATAGGGAGAGGACGTGTCTGGCGTCCTCTCCATTAGAATAGAGATAGATTAGATAGAGAGAGAGAGATTGTGCAGAGTCGCAGACAGAGTTAGTTTACCACAGTCAGTGACCAGTGCAGTTGCTAGTTAACTTTTATTTAATATAATATATCCGTTCACTTCTCTCTGCTATATCCGTTCTCTGCCTGAAAAAAAAAACGATACACAGCACAGTCAGTCACACAGTGTGACTCAGTCTGTGTGCACTCAGCTCAGCCCAGTGTGCTGCACAGTCATCAATGTATAAATTAAAAGCTTATAATTAATTGTGGGGGAGACTGGGGAGCACTGCAGGTTGTTAGCAGGAGCCAGGAGTACAATTATATTAATTAACAGTGCACACTTTTGCTGCAGGAGTGGTGACCAGTGCCTGACCACCAGTATAGTATTGTTGTATACTACTAATATCTCTTTAAATATCAACCAGTCTATATTAGCAGCAGACACAGTACAGTGCGGTAGTTCACGGCTGTGGCTACCTCTGTGTCGGCACACGGCAGGCAGTCCGTCCGACCAGAATTGTATTATTTATTATTATATACCTACCACCTAACCGTGGTTTTTTTTTCATTCTTTATACCGTCATAGTGTCATCCTAATTGTTACGAGTATACTACTATCTCTTTATCAACCAGTGTACAGTGCGGTAGTTCACGGCTGTGGCTACCTCTGTGTCGGCACACGGCAGGCAGTCCGTCCGACCAGAATTGTATTATTTATTATTATATACCTACCACCTAACCGTGGTTTTTTTTTTCATTCTTTATACCGTCATAGTGTCATCCTAATTGTTACGAGTATACTACTATCTCTTTATCAACCAGTGTACAGTGCGGTAGTTCACGGCTGTGGCTACCTCTGTGTCGGCACACGGCAGGCAGTCCGTCCGACCAGAATTGTATTATTTATTATTATATACCTACCACCTAACCGTGGTTTTTTTTTTCATTCTTTATACCGTCATAGTGTCATCCTAATTGTTACGAGTATACTACTATCTCTTTATCAACCAGTGTACAGTGCGGTAGTTCACGGCTGTGGCTACCTCTGTGTCGGCACACGGCAGGCAGTCCGTCCGACCAGAATTGTATTATTTATTATTATATACCTACCACCTAACCGTGGTTTTTTTTTCATTCTTTATACCGTCATAGTGTCATCCTAATTGTTACGAGTATACTACTATCTCTTTATCAACCAGTGTACAGTGCGGTAGTTCACGGCTGTGGCTACCTCTGTGTCGGCACACGGCAGGCAGTCCGTCCGACCAGAATTGTATTATTTATTATTATATACCTACCACCTAACCGTGGTTTTTTTTTCATTCTTTATACCGTCATAGTGTCATCCTAATTGTTACGAGTATACTACTATCTCTTTATCAACCAGTGTACAGTGCGGTAGTTCACGGCTGTGGCTACCTCTGTGTCGGCACACGGCAGGCAGTCCGTCCGACCAGAATTGTATTATTTATTATTATATACCTACCACCTAACCGTGGTTTTTTTTTCATTCTTTATACCGTCATAGTGTCATCCTAATTGTTACGAGTATACTACTATCTCTTTATCAACCAGTGTACAGTGCGGTAGTTCACGGCTGTGGCTACCTCTGTGTCGGCACACGGCAGGCAGTCCGTCCGACCAGAATTGTATTATTTATTATTATATACCTACCACCTAACCGTGGTTTTTTTTTTCATTCTTTATACCGTCATAGTGTCATCCTAATTGTTACGAGTATACTACTATCTCTTTTTCAACCAGTGTACAGTGCGGTAGTTCACGGCTGTGGCTACCTCTGTGTCGGCACACGGCAGGCAGTCCGTCCGACCAGAATTGTATTATTTATTATTATATACCTACCACCTAACCGTGGTTTTTTTTTCATTCTTTATACCGTCATAGTGTCATCCTAATTGTTACGAGTATACTACTATCTCTTTATCAACCAGTGTACAGTGCGGTAGTTCACGGCAGTGGCTACCTCTGTGTCGGCAGTCGGCAGGCAGTCCGTCCATCCATAATTGTATTATTATTATAATATATACCACCTAACCGTGGTTTTTTTATACCACCTAACCGTGGCAGTCCGTCCATAATTGTATACTAGTATCCAATCCATCCATCTCCATTGTTTACCTGAGGTGCCTTTTAGTTCTGCCTATAAAATATGGAGAACAAAAAAGTTGAGGTTCCAAAATTAGGGAAAGATCAAGATCCACTTCCACCTCGTGCTGAAGCTGCTGCCACTAGTCATGGCCGAGACGATGAAATGCCAGCAACGTCGTCTGCCAAGGCCGATGCCCAATGTCATAGTACAGAGCATGTCAAATCCAAAACACCAAATATCAGAAAAAAAAGGACTCCAAAACCTAAAATAAAATTGTCGGAGGAGAAGCGTAAACTTGCCAATATGCCATTTACCACACGGAGTGGCAAGGAACGGCTGAGGCCCTGGCCTATGTTCATGGCTAGTGGTTCAGCTTCACATGAGGATGGAAGCACTCAGCCTCTCGCTAGAAAACTGAAAAGACTCAAGCTGGCAAAAGCACCGCAAAGAACTGTGCGTTCTTTGAAATCCCAAATCCACAAGGAGAGTCCAATTGTGTCGTTTGCGATGCCTGACCTTCCCAACACTGGACGTGAAGAGCATGCGCCTTCCACTATTTGCATGCCCCCTGCAAGTGCTGGAAGGAGCACCCGCAGTCCAGTTCCTGATAGTCAGATTGAAGATGTCAGTGTTGAAGTACACCAGGATGAGGAGGATATGGGTGTTGCTGGCGCTGGGGAGGAAATTGACCAGGAGGATTCTGATGGTGAGGTGGTTTGTTTAAGTCAGGCACCCGGGGAGACACCTGTTGTCCGTGGGAGGAATATGGCCGTTGACATGCCAGGTGAAAATACCAAAAAAATCAGCTCTTCGGTGTGGAGGTATTTCACCACAAATGCGGACAACAGGTGTCAAGCCGTGTGTTCCCTTTGTCAAGCTGTAATAAGTAGGGGTAAGGACGTTAACCACCTCGGAACATCCTCCCTTATACGTCACCTGCAGCGCATTCATAATAAGTCAGTGACAAGTTCAAAAACTTTGGGTGACAGCGGAAGCAGTCCACTGACCAGTAAATCCCTTCCTCTTGTAACCAAGCTCACGCAAACCACCCCACCAACTCCCTCAGTGTCAATTTCCTCCTTCCCCAGGAATGCCAATAGTCCTGCAGGCCATGTCACTGGCAAGTCTGACGAGTCCTCTCCTGCCTGGGATTCCTCCGATGCATCCTTGCGTGTAACGCCTACTGCTGCTGGCGCTGCTGTTGTTGCCGCTGGGAGTCGATGGTCATCCCAGAGGGGAAGTCGTAAGCCCACTTGTACTACTTCCAGTAAGCAATTGACTGTTCAACAGTCCTTTGCGAGGAAGATGAAATATCACAGCAGTCATCCTACTGCAAAGCGGATAACTGAGGCCTTGGCATCCTGGGTGGTGAGAAACGTGGTTCCGGTATCCATCATTACTGCAGAGCCAACTAGAGACTTGTTGGAGGTACTGTGTCCCCGGTACCAAATACCATCTAGGTTCCATTTCTCTAGGCAGGCGATACCGAAAATGTACACAGACCTCAGAAAAAGAGTCACCAGTGTCCTAAAAAATGCAGCTGTACCCAATGTCCACTTAACCACGGACATGTGGACAAGTGGAGCAGGGCAGGGTCAGGACTATATGACTGTGACAGCCCACTGGGTAGATGTATGGACTCCCGCCGCAAGAACAGCAGCGGCGGCACCAGTAGCAGCATCTCGCAAACGCCAACTCTTTCCTAGGCAGGCTACGCTTTGTATCACCGCTTTCCAGAATACGCACACAGCTGAAAACCTCTTACGGCAACTGAGGAAGATCATCGCGGAATGGCTTACCCCAATTGGACTCTCCTGTGGATTTGTGGCATCGGACAACGCCAGCAATATTGTGTGTGCATTAAATCTGGGCCAATTCCAGCACGTCCCATGTTTTGCACATACCTTGAATTTGGTGGTGCAGAATTTTTTAAAAAACGACAGGGCCGTGCAAGAGATGCTGTCGGTGGCCAGAAGAATTGCGGGACACTTTCGGCGTACAGGCACCACGTACAGAAAACTGGAGCACCACCAAAAACTACTGAACCTGCCCTGCCATCATCTGAAGCAAGAAGTGGTAACGAGGTGGAATTCAACCCTCTATATGCTTCAGAGGTTGGAGGAGCAGCAAAAGGCCATTCAAGCCTATACAATTGAGCACGATATAGTAGGTGGAATGCACCTGTCTCAAGTGCAGTGGAGAATGATTTCAACGTTGTGCAAGGTTCTGATGCCCTTTGAACTTGCCACACGTGAAGTCAGTTCAGACACTGCCAGCCTGAGTCAGGTCATTCCCCTCATCAGGCTTTTGCAGAAGAAGCTGGAGGCATTGAAGGAGGAGCTAACACGGAGCGATTCCGCTAGGCATGTGGGACTTGTGGATGCAGCCCTTAATTCGCTTAACAAGGATTCACGGGTGGTCAATCTGTTGAAATCAGAGCACTACATTTTGGCCACCGTGCTCGATCCTAGATTTAAAGCCTACCTTGGATCTCTCTTTCCGGCAGACACAGGTCTGCTGGGGTTGAAAGACCTGCTGGTGACAAAATTGTCAAGTCAAGCGGAACGCGACCTGTCAACATCTCCTCCTTCACATTCTCCCGCAACTGGGGGTGCGAGGAAAAGGCTCAGAATTCCGAGCCCACCCGCTGGCGGTGATGCAGGGCAGTCTGGAGCGACTGCTGATGCTGACATCTGGTCCGGACTGAAGGACCTGACAACGATTACGGACATGTCGTCTACTGTCACTGCATATGATTCTCTCAACATTGATAGAATGGTGGAGGATTATATGAGTGACCGCATCCAAGTAGGCACGTCACACAGTCCGTACTTATACTGGCAGGAAAAAGAGGCAATTTGGAGGCCCTTGCACAAACTGGCTTTATTCTACCTAAGTTGCCCTCCCACAAGTGTGTACTCCGAAAGAGTGTTTAGTGCCGCCGCTCACCTTGTCAGCAATCGGCGTACGAGGTTACATCCAGAAAATGTGGAGAAGATGATGTTCATTAAAATGAATTATAATCAATTCCTCCGCGGAGACATTGACCAGCAGCAATTGCCTCCACAAAGTACACAGGGAGCTGAGATGGTGGATTCCAGTGGGGACGAATTGATAATCTGTGAGGAGGGGGATGTACACGGTGATATATCGGAGGGTGAAGATGAGGTGGACATCTTGCCTCTGTAGAGCCAGTTTGTGCAAGGAGAGATTAATTGCTTCTTTTTTGGGGGGGGTCCAAACCAACCCGTCATATCAGTCACAGTCGTGTGGCAGACCCTGTCACTGAAATGATGGGTTGGTTAAAGTGTGCATGTCCTGTTTTGTTTATACAACATAAGGGTGGGTGGGAGGGCCCAAGGATAATTCCATCTTGCACCTCTTTTTTCTTTTCTTTTTCTTTGCATCATGTGCTGATTGGGGTGGGTTTTTTGGAAGGGACACCCTGCGTGACACTGCAGTGCCACTCCTAGATGGGCCCGGTGTTTGTGTCGGCCACTAGGGTCGCTAATCTTACTCACACAGCTACCTCATTGCGCCTCTTTTTTTCTTTGCGTCATGTGCTGTTTGGGGAGGGTTTTTTGGAAGGGACATCCTGCGTGACACTGCAGTGCCACTCCTAGATGTGCCCGGTGTTTGTGTCGGCCACTAGGGTCGCTAATCTTACTCACACAGTCAGCTACCTCATTGCGCCTCTTTTTTTCTTTGCGTCATGTGCTGTTTGGGGAGGGTTTTTTGGAAGGGCCATCCTGCGTGACACTGCAGTGCCACTCCTAGATGGGCCCGGTGTTTGTGTCGGCCACTAGGGTCGCTAATCTTACTCACACAGCTACCTCATTGCGCCTCTTTTTTTCTTTGCGTCATGTGCTGTTTGGGGAGGGTTTTTTGGAAGGGACATCCTGCGTGACACTGCAGTGCCACTCCTAGATGGGCCCGGTGTTTGTGTCGGCCACTAGGGTCGCTTATCTTACTCACACAGCGACCTCGGTGCAAATTTTAGGACTAAAAATAATATTGTGAGGTGTGAGGTATTCAGAATAGACTGAAAATGAGTGTAAATTATGGTTTTTGAGGTTAATAATACTTTGGGATCAAAATGACCCCCAAATTCTATGATTTAAGCTGTTTTTTAGTGTTTTTTGAAAAAAACACCCGAATCCAAAACACACCCGAATCCGACAAAAAAAATTCGGTGAGGTTTTGCCAAAACGCGTTCGAACCCAAAACACGGCCGCGGAACCGAACCCAAAACCAAAACACAAAACCCGAAAAATTTCAGGCGCTCATCTCTAGTTTCCATGTGTGTATTATCCAGCACTCCCTTGTTAACACCAACCTTAACTTGCCAGTGTGCACTCGTAGGGGCTGGCAGACTCCATCCATAGGCATAAATGACAGAGGTGACACTCCTGGACTCGTTGCTTAGTGAAGACAATGTGCTATTAATTCAACGTTTCGGGGCACTTTCCCCCATCAGGACACACAAAAACCTGATGACGATGGGAAGTGCCCCAAAACGTTGAATTCAAAGCACATTTTATTCACTAAGCAACGAGTCCAGGAGTGCCACCTCTGTCATTTATGAAAATATATATATATATATATATATATATATACACACACACACACACACACACACACACACACACACACACACACACACACTGGGACTACAAATTCACTATGACTGCAGGTTACAAACACATGAACACTGGGACTGTAGACAACACTAACTCCCCCACACTTACACTGGGACTGCAGACTGTACACACACACACTGGGATTGCAAACTGTCTCCTACCCCCACACAAAAAAACACTTAGACTGCATAATACATTACACGAACACTCCCCCCTTTCTCTCCTTCCCCAGGGACTGCAGATCTGACCTGACGACCTGTATTAATGGGAGGCACACGCAGCTGTAGACTGGAGCCGAGGAGGACGGAGTGCCTGCCGAGGAATAGTGCAGTACAGTGAGTCACAAAGGCTCATGGGAGCTTCCTGCCTGGTCCCCTGCACTAGTCGGAAATGTAAAGGGCTGTGAGGAGCTGCTGCCGCAGCAGCACAGTTCACAGCCCATGCTCGCGGCTACTCTCATAAATAAATAAATAATCATCGTAGGTGCACTGTGATGGATCATCCTGGCAGGGGGGGTTTCCAGGTACTCGGAAACCCCCCTGCGTGCGCCACTGCAGTATACAGGTCCAAATGGAGGAAACATTAGGGCAAGACCAAAGTAATTACTGGAAGCCAGCATCGGATTCACCACAATTAGGGCAAGAGCAGTGGTGGAACTTGTGAGTGGTAGGCCCAGGTGCAAAGATATCCTCTGTGCCCCCCCCCCCCCTTATTCGTCCAATGGGAGATGCAGTGGGTGACTGGGGAGAAGCAGTGGGTAACAATGTGAGAGGCCATCGGTGATGGTGAGGCAGGTGGTGACTGGAGAGTCAGTGGGTGACAGGTAGAAGTGGCAGATGGTGACAGGGAGAGTCAGAGGGTGACAGTGGAAGGCAGATGGTAACAGGGAGAGTTAGAGGGTGACAGTGGATGAAAGGGAGAGGCAGATGGTGACAGCAGAAGGCAGAGGGTGATGGAGAGGCATAGTGGGGCAGGTAAAGGTAAATAGGGAGAGATAGGATGACAGTGGAAGGCAGTTAGTGATGGAGACCGTGGGTGACTGGGATATAGTGTGTGGCAAGGAGATATGGCTGACAGGGAGATAGCGGGTAAAAAAGAGAGGAGAAAAGAGACTCCCAGGGGTCTATTTACTAAACTTTGGATGAAGATAAAGTGGACGGAGATAAAGTACCAGCCAATCAGCATCTAACTGCCATGTCACAGGCTGAGTTTGAAAAATGACAGTTAGGAGCTGATTGGCTGGTACTTTATCTCTGTCCACTTTATCTCCATCCAAGGCTTAGTAAATAGACCCCTTAGTTTTTGGGGGGCACTCATGTCAAATGTTAATACTTAACTTTTAACAAATTGGTTAAAAATAAAAAAAACATATACATAAAGATGGACAAACATCTTAAATTACAAAAGGTAACTCGCAAAATGTAAGCAGTTATAAAGAGTTGCCAAATTGACAAAACTATATTATATGTGAAAAACACAATAATAAAATAGCAACCAGAAGTGGTCCTCTGGGGGAAATTTCCTGATCAGTACAGCAAGTGATTTATCATATAGACTGTTCCATTATGATCACTGTGGGAAAAATATAAACACATATATTTGTACAATCACGGTAAGTCAATTAATAAATCACCACATGATATCTCAATTCTTGATTGGCTGTATGATAGCAACACAATAAAGAAATATGGTTATTCTCCCCAGTGTGATGTCATGAAGTGCAAACGAAAAACAAATATTCTCCCTAGAGCAGTATCACATGATATCAATCAGGAATGGTTGTCCCAATGCCGTATTAATAAAAGTACACAGCAGGTAACAATAGGTTAGTAAGGTAAACAATTAATCTCATTTGTTTGTGTGTTTCAGACTGCTGCAGTGTGCTGTGCATTATACTACAGATGAACGGGACTTATTTGCACCCTGATATAGGAAGAAAAAACAGTATGGGCATCTGCTTTTACCATGTGGTCCCAGTAAGTCTCACTCTCTCAGCACAAGCATACACAGGGCCAGTGGCGGAACAAGCAAGCGGTGGGCCCAGGTGCGACAAAATGCTTTGGCCCCCCCCCCCATCCAAGTCCACCCCAGGGGCAGTGCGCGCCGTAGGCGCGCGCAAAAATACATAGTGGCGTGGCTTCGTGGGGAAGGGGTGTGGCCACAAAATAATACCAACACAGTAGTCTCCATTATTCAAATTACGCCGCACAGTAGCACCACTACACCAGGTAGAGACCCTTTTACACCTTACAGCGAACAGATTCCTCTTTTTACACATTACAGCAGACAGCGTGCCCTTTTTACACATAACGGCAGACCGCGTGCCCTTGTTACACATTACGGCAGACAGCGTGCCCTTTTTACACATTACAGCAGACAGCGTGCCCTTGTTACACATAGCGGCAGACAGCGTGCCCTTTTTACACATTACGGCAGACAGCGTGCCCTTGTTACACATTACGGCAGACCGCGTGCCCTTGTTACACAATACGGCAGACAGCGTGCCCTTGTTACACATTACGGCAGACAGCGTCCCCATTTTTACACATTACGGCAGGCAGATTCCCCATTTTTACACATAGCAGCAGGCAGATTCCCCATTTTTACACATAGCGTCAGGCAGTCCCCCTGTTTTACACATAGCGTCAGGCAGTCCCCCTTTTTTACACATTACGGCAGGCAGATTCCCCTTTTTACACATTGCGTCGGGCAGATTACCCCTTTTTACACATAGCGGCAGGCAGTCCCCCATTTTTACACATTGCGGCAGGCTGATTCCCCCTTTTTACACATTGCGGCAGGCAGTCCCCCCTTTTTACACATTGCGGCAGGCAGTCCCCCCTTTTTACACATTGCGGCAGGCAATCCCCCCTTTTTACACATTGCTGCAGGCAGTCCCCCCTTTTTACACATTGCTGCAGGCAGTCCCCCCTTTTTACACATTGCGGCAGGTATGCCCCCCTTTTTACACATTGCGGCATGTAGTCCCCCCTTTTTACACAGTGCAGCAGGTAGTCCCCCATTTTTACACAGTGCGGCAGGTAGTCCCCCATTTTTACACATTGCGGCAGGCAGGCACAAGAAAGAAGGAAAGAAAGAAGGAAAGAAGGAAAGAAAGAAAGAAAGAAAGAAGAATTATACTTACCCTCTCCGCTGGCTCAGGCTCCTCGGTGCAGCGTCAGAGACGATTCCCGGGCTGGAGAGAAGGAGGAGGAGGGAGGCTGAGAAGGGAGCCGCAGCAGCGCTGTGTTACTGGTGGAGGCGCTGCTGCTGCTGCCCCTCTGCTTCCCTATAGGCTGTTCTCGGAAGACAGCCTATAGGGAAGCAGAGGGGCAGCAGCAGCAGCGCCTCCACCAGTAACAAAGCGCTGCTGCGGCTCCCTTCTCAGCCTCCCTCCTCCTCCTTCCCCCGTCTGTAGTACCGCTGCTCCTCTCCTCTCCTCTCTTCGCCGGGCGGCTGTGCGCTGCGGGCAGCGGTTGCCCGCAGCGCACAGCGGCATGTAATGAGTCAGTTTGACTCATTACATGCTTGGGCCCCTGGACAGAGGCGGGCCCCAGTGCAGTGCACTGCCTGCACTGCCGGTAGTTCCGCCTCTGCACAGGGCCAGCCTGACAATGAGAGTACCCATAGTTAAGATATAGGGGAGTTTGGAAAGTGGAAAGCACAGGCAGACCTACCTATGGACCCCATTCAGTAAGAATTGCAAATTCTGGATTCTGGTGGGAGCTGACCATTGCAGGGCAAGGCCGACTAGCACGCTAACCCCCCCCCATTGGCAACCATGCACTAATTGCAATTAGTGCACGGTCGCAGAAATTAGGGAAACCTCCTGCCATAGTGGCCTGGATGCAATGACAGGAGGCCCGCTGCCATCTTTTTGATTGGAGCAGCTGCGTTTAACATCACTCAGCTGCCCTGATAATGTTGCCTCCATGCCCTCGTTCCAAAGCCACCGCCCCCAAAATGCACCATATCCTCCTTTGAAATGGAGTAAATGCGATCCAACCTGAAAAAGGTCCTATGGGCCTAATTCAAGGTTGATTATAAAAACAATAATTAAACTCTAATTGGCAAAACCATCTGCACTGCAGGCGTGGCATTAAGTTATGATTGGTCACATGCAGGGTCACATTAGCCAATATCAGTCTGACCACAGATATAATAAGAGGAAAAGAAAATAACCTGCTGTAGATAAGCTTATCAGTCTAGGATAGAGGGATTCAAAATGTTGTGCCCCCTTGTGCACAGTGGGTGCCCTAGGAACTCAGAAGCTGTCCGTTTCCCTGCTCAACAGTGGCATAAGTTTGTCCCAGTTGCACGGAGGCAAGAAATATATTGGTGCCCCCCGCCCCATATATCATCCGTGAGCCAATAAGATGCCATTTTGAGATCCGAGTAAAACCGAACCCGCTCATCTCTAATTCTAACTATATGAAGCTACTACAAAACCCGTTGCAACTAGGCAGATCTTTGTAGGGGTCCAACCACACACTACATAGATCTGCTCAGTCACTCACAATGCTGATTATTTCTCTGACAATTAATTTGCAAGTGTCATATCCAGGATTAGAACCCACAACCTTTTACACTGGAAGCATGCACCTTAATGGTGGAGATATCTGCTCTTGCATAGGAAGTATGAGAATTCTAACTATATGAAGTTACTTGTAATTGTCAGAGAAATAACTTCATATAGTTAGAATTCTCATGTTTCCTTTATAGGAGCAAATAGCTTCATCAGTAAGGTGTCTGCTTCCAGTGTATCTATAATAAAGAGGGTGTGATTTGTAAGGTGCAGTGACTAGTGGGGAAGTCGGCTACGGAAGAGATACCGGCTGCTGTCAATTAACTTAACTGATGAATGTCGCTGAACACACGGAACAGGAGGAGAGGTGCCCCCCTTCAAAGCAGGAGCCCGGCGGCAGCTGACTCCGTCGCCTCCCAGAGTTCTGCCTCTGCTGCTCAATAGACGCCATTTCACATTTTTGCTTCCTCAGTGTGGCTTTTTCTCATATATATATATATATATATATATATATATGTACTCCCAGGTGTGCACCTCCACCTGTGATATATCCCTCTCATATAATGTGAGATACAACTTTGTGTAGACTGTGGATCAATTTACATACTAATTTATTAATATATCTCAGTATACTGAGATTAGAGTCTGTCTTTCACTGGTAATCAGGTTTACAAATTTTCCCTTTTTCTTGGCAATTACAACAGTGAGATACGTGTGACAGAGAAACAGTGGGTGACTGGGGAGGCAGGGAGATAGTGGGTGACTGGGGAGGCAGGAGTGACTGAGATAGTGGAGAGCAGGAAGTCAGTGGTAAATATTCCCATGCTTGATGACAGGTGCATTCAATAGGGACTGCATTAAATTAGGCAGAACACTACAATGTAAGCATGTTTTTTTCTCTTTTTTTAACTAAGGCGGCATTTAAAAAAAATAATAATACTTTACATAACAGTGTGTTTTAAGTATGAGATTAAAAAAACATTCACTGATTTGTATTATGTAAAAATGTTGTGGTTGCAGGCCTTAATATGCCACATTGTTTACAAAATGAATGTTATGTGACATTACACGTAAGTTACAGAGGCCTGCTGAACCATGGAAATGTGTGTAATATTGTGTCTGTGTATATTTTATTGTTTTTTTTTACCAGCCACCTTTTAGGTGGAGTCATTCTTCGTGGTGCAGCAGCTAAGGAAAAAAAAATATTCAGTGTCCAAAAGGTACATATTTTAAAAAACATTAAACAATAATGCATCCTAAAGGATAAAATACACAGTCCATAATATGCTAATAGCCTTGCCTACAAAAATAATGTTTGTTGGATGTAGGGCGCACATTGCACACATTACCAAATGTCCTTACTCTGCTACGGTGTCACACAGTCATACAACTGAAAAGATAACATTTACAGGATTTACAAACACAAACTTAGCCTCTTCAGGGATACTGACATAATTTTTTTTTCTAAATGTATGTGCACTTTTACATGCATTGCTGTTTTACTTATGAATCCTAATTTTCCCAACATAGGTAATTTTATTCAATAATAAAATATGTTTACAGGGAAAACAGTTAATAATAACAATTTTTAGTGTGCTGAAGGGAAATTTAGGGGTGGGGATTTGCACCCCCCCCCCCTTGTCTGTTGTTTGTCTGTGATTCCCCCCCCCCCTTCCCGCCCCCTTTCCAACACCTGATACATAATTATCTCCAGGAATGACCAAACAGCTACCATTGTTTGTCTGCTTGTGTGCGAGAGGCATTGAATGGGAGCAGTATTTGGAAGGCATGCTGTTCCTTGTAGTGCCAATGGGAGATCCTGGGGGTGGCTCCCGGGCAAGTTAGCTCTCTGTCTGGATGTGTTTTAGTAACAGCCTTTATCATGAGGCCTACTGTGACAAATACATGGCCCTATGTGGGCACTGCTATTATGTAGTGTTAGGACTGCTGATATCGGAGAAGCCGTGAAGTGGCTCAGCAGCTAAACATGTGTTTGCAAACATGTGTGACTACTTCTCTGAATTTCTATTACCAGATAGGTTCAGGTATGGTTACAGGTAAGTTTTAGTGTGCTGAAAGGAAATTTAGGGGTGGGGATTTGCACCCTCCCCCCTCTGTCTGTTGTTTGTCTGTGACCTCTCCCCTTTTCCAACACCTGATACATAATTATCTCCAGGAATGACTGAGCAACTACCATTGTTTGTCTGCTTGTGTGCGAGAGGCATTGAATGGGAGCAGTATTTGGAAGGCATGCTGTTCCTTGTAGTGCCAATGGGAGATCCTGGGTGTGGCTCCTGGGTAAGTTAGCTCTCTGTCTGGATGTGTTTTAGTAACAGCCTTTATCATAAGGCCTACTGTGACAAATTACATGGCCCTATGTGGGCACTGCTATTATGTAGTGTTAGGACTGCTGATATCAGAGAAGCCGTGAAGTAACTCAACAGCTAAACATGTGTTTTCAAACATGTGTGACTAATTCTCTGAATTTCTATTACCAGATAGGTTCAGGTATGGTTACAGGTAATTTTTAGTGTACACTTAAAAAGAGGACATTTGTTTGATTACTCACCAGGATGACTTGGGGATGCTGGACGTACTGTGTCTACTATATGGATCCCAGCAAGAACTTTGGTGGGGGATTATTTAAGTTAGCTCTACCTCAAAGCTCATATAGTAGACCAGTACTGCGCGGCCATCCCCACTCTCCTCTGCCATCTGCACTTTGAGGACCCTTTTTATTTCCCCAAAGCGCTTTTTGATATTTTTCATGTCCCGCCAGCAGGAGCTCACCACATTAATCGTGTCCAGGACTGACTTCCACAATGCCTTTTTCCTGGATGCAAGGGTCTTGTGTACACGGGAATTTAGCAGGCATGGGAACACCTGCACCATAGCATGGACCAGGGCTTCTCATCATATGTGAATCGACCATTAGGTCCTGTCTGTGTTTTGCCAAGGGCAGGTGCAGCTGGCTCCTCTTCCACCTCCTCTTCCTCCTCCTCTTCCACCTCCTGGCTCTACTCACCCCTTGTTTTGAGTCTAAAAGACATCTATCTCTAACAGCAAAAACTCATCAACTCCTTTCCTGTCTCCTTCTCAAACCTATAAGATCAAAATGGTAGATCAGGGGTTTATATAGGGTGTGTGAGGTACAATTCATGTGACTTTTGTGTGACGTTCTATTAAACTGTGCAACTCACATAGTGAAACTCGCATTCCGGTTGGTCTAAAACTCTGCTGCGAGAAGTCACATGCGAGTCATGTTTGTGACTGAAAACTCAGACCCTTTTACATTGACCAAGTTGTGGGACAAACTCGCACATTCAAATGTTAAAGATGGTACGAGTTTGTCATGCACACCAAACTCGGACCCTAATACATTTGGCGCATTCTACAACTACCCATTAAATGAGTTTTTAGGCACACTATACCAGGATTTTGGTCTTTGACAGAACATAGAACTAAAGACCTCTTGACCTTATTATTAGGGACACGTGTATTCCACGAGAAGATGCTTCACATAGATGAAACAACAAAGACATTTTATAAAGCAGCAGAACAAGTGTCCACCCAGCATCAAAACAATAATCAGAGGAAACTTTAAAACACCCCACCAGCTCACCACATACAGCAAAGTAAGTAGAAAACAGAAGTAAGAAAAAGAAGGAAAAAAACACAAAACAACAATGGCCCTCATTCCAAGTTGTTTGTTTGCTAGCTGCTTTTAGCAGCATTGCACACGCTAGGCTGCCGCCCTCTGGGAGTGTATCTTAGCTTAGAATAGCGAACGAAAGATTAGCAGAACTGCTAATAAATAATTCTTTGCAGTTTCTGAGTAGTTCCAGACCTAGTCACAGATTGCGATCAGCACAGTCCGTTTAGTTCCTGGTTTGACGTCACAAACACGCCCTGCGTTCGGATAGCCACTCCCCCGTTTCTCCAGACACTCCCGCGTTTTTCCCTGACACGCCTGCGTTTTTTAGCACACTCCCGGAAAACGCTCAGTTACCACCCAGAAACGCCCCTTTCATGTCAATCATTCACCGATCAGCAGTGCGACTGAAAAGCGCAACAGAATCCACAGCAAAACTGCTGAGTTTTTAGTTAAATAACTAAGCGCATGCGCCCTGCGTGCCTTGCGCATGCGCAATTAGCAACAAATCCCAGCATAGCGAAAATCGGCAACGAGCGAACAACTCGGAATGACCCCCAATATCCCAAATCCCCCACACTTCATACCCTACGCTCCACCTTTAATACCCACCAAAATAGGTACACCTAAACCCTAAATTGAAAACAAACCCTCTTAACTGACTGACTGACTGACTAACTTTCTAACTGGAAATAACTGTAGAGAGGGGGGCAACCACTTCAGTATTCCATAAAAACATGGCGTAGCCAGCCCAGGAACACCAGAACAGCTGCACTCACCAATTTCACAGTTAAAAAAGAACAATAAACAATGACGGACCCAGCATGAACAGAATAAAACGGCAAAACAAAATGAGATACTAGATAAACAGAAAATACAACCCCTAATGGGCCACAGCAATCAAAATAATAAAATACAGCAGGAGAAGTCAAGAACAATAGCGGCATAAATGGAGGTACATTAAAGATCACTCCATGAAGATAACATCTAATACTAAGGTGTCTGAAGATCAAGCCAGGCATCTTTAGGAGAATTGAAAAAAATGAGACCTGCCTCACAAGACAACTTTTAGAATGGCAGGGAAAAGCATAGCATAGGGCAATGGTGACAGCATCTTTAGGAGAACTAAAAAAATTAGACCTGCCTCCCGAAACAACTTGCATGGTAAAAGCATAGCATAGGGCAACGGTCCTGCAAAAGTTTCTTGACTTAAACAAATTTGAGTTTTGGAACCTCAGCAGAAAACTCTTGAAAAACAGCCTCCTGCTGCCCATTGTATTCCAGAAGACCCTTAACCCGTGCAGATATGAAACAGCCTCCGGGTCTTTGTTAAAGCAGGAACTTTGCAATAAAGGTTTGCGGAGGTGCCCCCAAAAAGGAAGGCCCTAGTGGGAAGAACCGTGTAAGCTTTTTCCACAGCAAACTCAGGCATAAAGTTGAAAAAAGTAAATCACCTAGGTGATTTGGTCCTGGCGCTAGATGGGAAGGAGCACCACAGCAGCTAAACACACGGGGTTGGTCAGACCACCAAACAACAAATACACAAAACAAAATGTAGCGCCTAAGGTCGTCAATGAGTGAGAACAGTCATTAATACCACAAGATTTATTTATAAACCATTAATAGTGCACATATTTAAAAGCCAGTAATAAAAACAAATATGGAGCTACTCCTATAAGTGATGGAGGTCAGTGACGAAATGTTCAAAGAACCTGTTCCATTTATAACAGTCCCTTGTGGATCCTGCGAGGCCAAAAACAGTCACAACCGTGAATGCATATTTACCACCATATTGTGAAGGCGTTTAAGCAGAGCAGCGTCCGCAGATAGCAGTCCCTTATTCAGTGGTGGTAATTCCAAGAGTCCACGGTGTGCGTCGTCCCTCTTTCAGGAATCCAATCGGTAAAGAGCAGTAGTCAGGGACTTGGTCCAGGTATTCGATCCTCCAAATATTTAGATAGGTAGTAGACTTGTAACAACAGATCCCACCAACGCGTTTCGTTGCGTTCACGCAACTTTTTCAAGGTGCTACTGGTCCTGCTGTGAGGGGTTTTTATACCCCTTTCCAATATGGATGCTCATTTGCATATGTGATACAATTGACCTTCTCACCTCATTAGACGACCAGAATAATGACAGACATATTACTATTTAATAAACCTTGTTCACACATATAATCATATATATAATATTCATATTATAATTCATAATATAATTTAGAAAACGTTTTTTTTTTTTTAAATTGATCACATGACCATTCATCTCATCCAAAAGGGAATTAGTGTAAAAAGCTGGATGGACTTGATAGTTGATAGACTATAATATAGACACATTAAGCCCTGATGGTCATATATATCCACATTTTAAATATACCTCTAATACTGAACCCAAGTTGTGGGGAAGGGCAGCTGTGTATAATCATTGTGCTCACCGAGCGGCGCCGCGCCTAAGCGCGCACCCCGATGACGTGGCACAACAAACGTCGTGTCATCCCGCTACATCCGCGTGTAGTTCCGTCGCCGGGGGAGACGTGGCATGGAGGTCTCAGTGCCGCGTCATCACCCCGCGTCCATTGACGGTAATCATATGCACATCGGAAGTATCAAATGGTTGTCATGGCGACGCATATACATGCACGTCGCCCGGGCAACCTGGTTAACACTGGCTCGTGTTTTTAGATGATGGTAATAAAAATAATAATAAAAGACAGAAGAAAAGAGAAAAGGGAGGGTAAGGGGGCAAGAAAGTCTCATAGTAGGATTCAAACCAGTTTGTAATCAATATTGGGTAACCCTATGGATTCAGCTTGTTCTAGGAATTTTGACCCTTCCAAAAATTGACCCTTTGGAATGTTCTTCTTCCAAGGGGGGTAATGGGCACTCTGGTAGTGCAGATAGAAGTTGGTGGCAACCTCCTTAATAATAAGGAGGTTGCCACCAACTCCTATCTGCACTAGCAGAGTGCCCATTACCCCCCTTGGAAGAACATTCCAAAGGGTCAATTTTTGCGTCTACGGCGCAATTGTACTGAGAACGAAAAATTCCTAGAACAAGCTGAATCCATGATGGAGGCTTTTACTAACAGGGGCTACCCACAGTCACCACTAAAAAAGAACATCAAAGAGGTCCTGGGTTTAGATAGGAAAGAGTTACTTAGATTAAAGACATCAGAAGAGAAAAATAGAAATAATAATACCAACAAGACAAACTTTGATCAATCAGAGGAGCTAGCCTTTATATCCACTTTTAATAGCGAAAGCATGCAGATCAAAAGAATAATATGTAAGAACTTTGGGATTTTGAATCAAGATAGCCTTCTTAGGGGCCATATATCTAATAAGCCCAAATTTATATTTAAGAAGAATCGCTCACTCAAAAATATCCTTGCTCCCAGCTACATGAAGAACATACACATGTCAGAGGAGGATGGGGGGAACACGAGGAAGACTTGGTTACCAGTGCGACCTAAAGGCTTCCACCGTTGTGGGGCCACAAGATGCACTACATGCAAATATATACCTAAGAAAACTACACATATTCAGATTAAAGAAGGGGAAGAGTATGCCCTCACTAGCTTTATGAATTGTAATTCTAATTACATTATTTATCTTTTGTCATGTGGTTGCAATCAAAGATATGTGGGGCGCACCACTAGGAGTATTAAAGCTCGTTTTTTAGAACATCGACGCAACATTATCAACAGAGTACAGACGCATAGCGTTTCTAGGCATTTTAGGGATACTCATAATGGAGATCCAAGTTCTCTCTGCTTGACAGCTATTGAACATATAGAAATAACAAAGAGGGGTGGGGATCGGTACAGACATTTGTGTAAACAAGAACTATATTGGATGTTCAAACTAAATACCATCTACCCATTAGGATTAAATGAAGCAATGGAACTCAATACAGCTTTATAATATTATATTTAGTTCCTCTGCGTTCCTGACGCCCCTCTCCCCCCCCCCTTTTCTCCAAATGGGAAACCTGACTGTGCTTGTTTCTGCCTATCTATATATCTTTTTAATTTTCTCTCCCTCCTCTTATATACACGTGAATACAAATATAGACTATAATAATAGGGGACCTTTTGGATTAAATGTATGTATATTCTCTATAATACATACTAATATCATCTTCATGTTTTAAAAATTGTTGGTCCAAACTTTGCTATATTTTGATCTAGCTTGTTCAGCGGATCATTATATAGTTTAGATTATGTAATGTAATAATAATATTATGCATTTAGAACTACAATAAACTTTTACCGATCCACTGAATATACTATAGGGTTTACCCAATATTGATTACAAACTGGTTTGAATCCTACTATGAGACTTTCTTGCCCCCTTACCCTCCCTTTTCTCTTTTCTTCTGTCTTTTATTATTATTTTTATTACCATCATCTAAAAACACGAGCCAGTGTTAACCAGGTTGCCCGGGCGACGTGCATGTATATGCGTCGCCATGACAACCATTTGATACTTCCGATGTGCATATGATTACCGTCAATGGACGCGGGGTGATGACGCGGCACTGAGACCTCCATGCCACGTCTCCCCCGGCGACGGAACTACACGCGGATGTAGCGGGATGACGCGACGTTTGTTGTGCCACGTCATCGGGGTGCACGCTTAGGCGCGGCGCCGCTCGGTGAGCACAATGATTATACACAGCTGCCCTTCCCCACAACTTGGGTTCAGTATTTGAGGTATATTTAAAATGTGGATATATATGACCATCAGGGCTTAATGTGTCTATATTATAGTCTATCAAGTCCATCCCGCTTTTTACACTAATTCCCTTTTGGATGAGATGAATGGTCATGTGATCAATTTAAAAAAAAAACGTTTTCTAAATTATATTATGAATTATAATATGAATATTATATATATGATTATATGTGTGAACAAGGTTTATTAAATAGTAATATGTCTGTCATTATTCTGGTCGTCTAATGAGGTGAGAAGGTCAATTGTATCACATATGCAAATGAGCATCCATATTGGAAAGGGGTATAAAAACCCCTCACAGCAGGACCAGTAGCACCTTGAAAAAGTTGCGTGAATGCAACAAAACGCGTTGGTGGGATCTGTTGTTACAAGTCTACTACCTCTCTAAATATTTGGAGGATCGAATACCTGGACCAAGTCCCTGACTACTGCTCTTTACCGATTGGATTCCTGAAAGAGGGACGATGCACACCGTGGACTCTTGGAATTACCACCACTGAATAAGGGACTGCCATCTGCGGACGCTGCTCTGCTTAAACGCCTTCACAATATGGTGGTAAATATGCATTCACGGTTGTGACTGTTTTTGGCCTCGCAGGATCCACAAGGGACTGTTATAAATGGAACAGGTTCTTTGAACATTTCGTCACTGACCTCCATCACTTATAGGAGTAGCTCCATATTTGTTTTTATTACTGGCTTTTAAATATGTGCACTATTAATGGTTTATAAATAAATCTTGTGGTATTAATGACTGTTCTCACTCATTGACGACCTTAGGCGCTACATTTTGTTTTGTGTATCAGGCATAAAGTTGTCTCATCCAACTGTGGAAATCAAAAATTTTCAGAGTCCAAACCTTCCGCCTTCTCCAGCAGTCTAACTAAAAAAATATTATTGCAGTTGGCAAGATGGCGGCCAGTCAGAGATCTGCATCTGCCATCCAGAGACACCACTTGCCAGTGTAGACTGGTCCTGGAGGTAGGCAAAGAGGAGGAGAGTCAGCTGCCACCACCCAAACACAGACACAACCTGGTAAGACTGCACAGGATAAGGAACGGAACAGGAGGTGGGAGGAAGTGATCCGGGAATCCTACCTGGGTAGCTTGCCGGGTTGAACACGTGTTCAACCCGGTAAGCTGTGTAGTGTGAACAGGAGTCGTGTTGAGGCAACACGGCTCCCGTTCACAGTGTATGGGAGGGCGGCGCTGGGAGATCATGTGTTCTCCCATTGCCGCCCCTGCCGCGTCACTAGCAGCGTCACCAACACGGCAATGTGCCGGGTTGGTGAACGCTATCTGAAAGGGGGCTGTAGCACGGGTCGCAGCCGTGTCAGGCGACACGGCTGCGACCCGTGCTACAGTGGAAAAGGGGTATTACTCTGGACCTGCTGTGAACTGGGCAGATCACCAGTTAAAGTTATTAACTGTCCTTCCTTATATTAGAGCCTTAATCCAGGCACTTAAATTAAAAAAGATCAGCTAATTTACTGAATTCTGTCTATAAAACTTTGTGTGATCCACCCTGTGCTGCCTTACGAGGGGGGGCCCGTGTTCCTCCGACCTGCGGCCTCCAGAAATATATATTAAAAAAAAAAGGGGCTGGGACCCCCTGGACTGCCAGCACTCCACTCCTTGGGACCCCTCGCCCTCCTGCCCCTCCTGCTACCGGCGGGTGAGGTCCGCGGAATCGGGGAGCACTCCTGGAGCTCCCGCGGATTGCGGCCCACCTGCCCTTCTAAGACTGCACCCTCCAGTGCCGCCTGCCGCCAGAGACGCCCGCCCAAGACACCCGGCTGCTGGATCGTGGACCTCGTTTGCCGCGCCCCCCCCCCCCGTACCTGCTGCGGGCGCCCTTGCTGAGGGACTTGCGGGTCGGCGGCGGCTCCCCCGACTCTCCTCTCTCCCAGGTGCTGCAGGGACGGCAGCCTTCGGATCCCCGCTGGCGGCGGCCATCTTGGACGTCCTGTGACCCCGGCGCGGCTGCACTGCTCCAGGCTCACTGCTACTGAGACTCCTGCTGCTGAGGCTCCCTGCTGTGCTGAACACTGAAGAAGGCCACGCCAACACAAGGTGAGGAGAGGCCACATTGTATCCCTGACTCCAGACTCTCTTCCCCACCACCTGCTTCACCCCTTTGTGACCTGACCCTGTGAGTGGGGACACTGCAGCCACGACCTCACGGCCCCCCACTGCTGCATGCTGAGTGTACGGCCACAGTGCTCTGAGACGAAGAGGTGCCACTCAGCGGCCCCCACTCCCAATCTTGGACCCCCTCCCCCACGTCCCGCAAGGCTGGCTTTTAATTATCTGCCACTGGAATTTTGATTGCTTCTTAATTCTATAATTAAGGGACCGTATCTCCTGTCCCATCTACTGCTAGTCTACCTTTTGCCACAACCTACAGTGAACCGTTTTACACCTTGTGATTCTTCTTCTACACTACTGCTGACGGGCCCCATGCCCCACTGAACATACCTTATTCTAGCCCTCCAGTGGTTCTTTCTCAGGCCATCTCGCTTGCATATCTCCACGTGCCGCTCCGGCACTTTATCTGACCTATCCCGACTCATCCAATCTGCCGAGTTGCTACCATGTCTAAATCCGCCGCCGCCATTAGAAAGCGGGCGGGACGGACATATCCCAGCATTTCACCAGGGCCGACAAAAATGACAAACCGTCCTCACTCTCTGGTCCCCCTTCCCCTAGCCTCTCGGTGTCCGACAAGGAGGTCTCGTCCTCATCCCCCACCCTGTCAACCAAGGAGGACATTTTAGCTCTGAAATCGCTCATCATGGACTTCAAGGAATCATTGGAGTCCAAACTGGACAACGTGGTCGCTACCATCAAGTCGGATATAACGTCTCTGTCCTCTAGGACCTCCAAACTGGAATCCCGACAAGACACTCTTCACAAGGAGCAGAGCGAGACCATTAGAGACATCAACCATCTTATTCGGGACATCTCGGAACTACGCGACAAGAACGAGGACCTGGAGAATCGCGAATGGAGAAATAATATCCGCATACGTAATGTCCCGGAATCCGTTCTTCTCGCGAATCTCGAAGCATACTTGCACAAGCTATTCTCCACCATTGTGCCGACCCTAGGCTACCGTGATCTACCACTAGAAAGAGCCCACAGAGCTCTCCGGCCCAAACCACGTGATGGTGATCTCCCCAGAGATGTAATTTTGCGCTTTCTCAACTTTAAGGATAAGGAACTGGTTCTTAATCCTACCCGGAACAAGCCATACATCCTATTCGAAAATGCTAAGCTACAATTTTTTTAGGACTTGGCTCCCTCCACGCTACTCAAAAGGAGAGAGCTTAAGGATCTGAATTACGCGCTTCGTACGCGCGGAATTCGATACCGCTGGGGGTTCCCCTTCAAGCTACTGATCGACTTCAATGGAAAAACACTTATCGTCAGAGACCCGAGAGAGGGTAGGGATTTCCTGTCACACCTGGAGGACTCCGACTCACTACCAGCGGCAACTTCCAATCACCAGACGGCCTAACTACCCCCACTTCCAATGCTGCCTGCACTTTTCTTTTGGTAGAAGTACCTTGGCCCACATGTGACTCGGTTCTATTTGCTTAGGTCCACTCGGCCAGTTAACGTTTACTGCATATACTGTATTGGTTGCTGTTGTGTGTTTTTTTTTGTTCCTTTTTTTTTTCTCTCTTTTTCTTTCTTTCTCTTTCATTTTTTTGCTTCTTTTCGCCTTTCTATATGTTTTTCATATTTATTGCTCTGATGCTACACCCCCCCTTTTTTATTTTTTTTATTTTTTTTATATATAGCAACTGCCTATCTCTTCCACAATGCTTAATGCAACCGTATAGTTGCGAATTTGTTACAAGATCCTCCCCGCCTTGTTTTCATATTTACTGTTTTTAAGCAGGTGCCCTGGTCATACTGGAAATATTTGGGCGTATGACCCGGAGCGCCTCAATGGGGTGCGTACCGACCTCCCCGACAATATGTTTGAGTACTTAGTGTACAGGTTGCTGTTCACGGATCTGCCTTGTTTGTTCTGCTTATATTTCACCAATGTTAATGTTTTGTTTTTTATTGCTTGTACGTTTGTTCCATGTCACTTCTCTCCGATGTTTTTTATCCTATGGCCACTGTTAACTCACTTTCTGAATACCCCACCACTGGAGGGCCATGATCCCTCACCCATTCTATATAACTCATGAGATCATATTGCCGAACTCCTACTTGTAAACACACTCCTCCTCCACCTTATCTCCTTGGAGGGAGTACGGTTATCACCTGGTGCTTCCCCACTTTGGACCAGTCGGTCCTAACTTCTGTGCTTGTTCCTCCTCGCTGGTCGTGAGGAACCTTAGCACGGACCCCTCCCCTTTCTACTACCCTCTCCTGGTTAACTACCTTTATCTCCTCTCTCTCTCTCTCTCTCTCTTCTGACGGGCCGGGACCCCTCACTTGTTCTCTCCCCCCTACCCCCCTTTTTTTTTTTTTACTTCTCCCACTTTCTCTTTCTCCTCCTCCTCTTACTCGCAACTCGCAATGCCTCTGTTGCTAGCGTCTCTGAACGTCAAGGGTCTCAATACCCCCCAGAAACATTCCTCCTTATTTCGATCCCTTCGAACTCTTAAGGCGGGACTAGTATTCATTCAGGAGACTCATTTCAAATCCCAGTCACACACAACCCTCACCACCAAATGTTACCCGATGGTTTTTTACTCCTCGAGCCAATCCAAACATAATGGGGTGGCCATTCTGGTAAACTCTAAAATTCCGTTTGTTTTTGGGTTCCTCACACATGGATAAGGACGGGCGGTTTATAATTTTAACGGGCAGACTCGGACACTTAGAATGCACAATAGCCACTGTCTACGCCCCTAACTCTGGACAAGCGTCCTTCTTCAACTCCTTCTTCTCCACACTGTCCAGAGTCAGAAAAGGCTATTTAATACTAGGTGGAGATTTTAATACCGTCCCGGATAGCCAATTAGATAAATCTTCTCACCAGCCACGCCTACACCGCGACTCCTCATCCCGAGCTCTAAACAAGCACACACGGGAATCCGGTCTCTTCGACGTTTAGCGGGACCTCAACCCCACATCCAAGGACTACACTTTCTTTTCGATCCCACACCAATGTACCCTGGCCTCCAAACACATATCCGACTCGTCTATCATCACCAACCCATGGTCAGATCACTCCATTGTCACCGCTACCTTTTGATTTCCTTGACACCCCGACATCCCGACCTACCTGGCGTTTAAACGAGACGTTGTTGAAAATTCCCCAATTCCAGGAAAAAATCAAACTAGCTCTTGTAGACTATTTTACTTTGAACATCACTGACTCCTCTTGTACCCCACTGATATGGGAGGCACAGAAGAGGTCCACAATCTGGAAACCCAACACAAACAGCGGCCCTCTCGCTCTCTCTATTCACAACTTACCACTGCTAGAGCGGCCTTAAACGCTTTGTTAGCCGAAAAAACTGAGTACTCACTCCGTTGGTTAAAACAAAGATTCTACGAAAAGGGTAACAAAGCTGACACTTTATTGGCCAACAGACTGAGGGCTCGGAAAGCGCAATCTGCCATACCGGCTATCAAAGATAACAATGGCTCACTCCAATATAACCCTTCCACTATTAACTCCCTTTTTAAAACTTACTATGAGCGACTCTACAATCTCCCAGTTCAACCGCCCACCCTCGACCCGACCTACCCGCCTGCTTCTGATTACCTAACATCGTGTGACCTGCCCCGTTTAGACCCAGAGACTTCTTCAGGCTTGGACAGGCCTATTACTGAAGAAGAGATAGCTTTTGCTATCAAATTTCAGAAACCGTCTAAAGCTCCAAGCCCAGACGGCTTCCTTTCAATCTTCATTACTCTCCCATCTCGCAACGGTATTTAATCTAATATTGGAAAGCTGCCCATTCTACTCTCAAACCACCAAGGCTACTATCACTTTAATCCCAAAACCGAATAAAGATCCCCACCTAATTACTAACTACCGGCCCATTTCGCTACTGAATACCGACCTCAAAATTTTTGCCAAAATATTGGCTAACAGGCTTAATCCTATTCTCCCCTCCCTGATTCATCCTGACCAGGTGGGCTTTGTCCCGTCCAGACAAGCGCATGATAACACCAAACGCACGATTGACATTATTCATTATATTAACCTCCACAAGATTCCATCTCTGGCGCTTGCTCTGGACGCAGAGAAGGCCTTCGATAGGGTTTCCTGGCCTTTCATGCTGCAAACCCTGCAGCACTTTGGCTTTCGAGGTAAATTCCTTCAGGCCATACAAGCCCTATACCAAAACCCCTCAGCTTCAGTACACTCAAATGGTCTACTGTCAGATCCTTTTACGATCTCCAATGGAACTAGACAAGGGTGCCCGCTATCCCCCCTCATTTTCACACTGATAATCGAACCCCTCGCGAGCCGCATCAGGGCCAACTCAGATATTTCCGGGATCACCATTAACCGCACTCATTATACTGTCTCCCTATTCGCTGACGACATCCTCCTCACATTGACGAACCCGACCATCTCTCTTCCCAATCTATTTCGAGAGTTGTCTATCTATGGCAACCTCTCGGGATATAAAATCAACCAATCAAAATCCGAGGCCCTCTCCTTACACATCCCCAAGCGTTCCAAGACTCTGTTACAAGCAAACTTCGAATTCTCATGGCGTAAACATTCACTTCAATACCTAGGAGTTTTCATAACCAAATCTTACAGCTCTCTCTACCGAGCTAATTACCCCCCAATCATAAATTCAATTCTCAAGGATATCCGCCAATGGGACTCTTACTATCTCTCTTGGGTTGGACGTATTAACGCCATAAAAATGAATGCACTCACCAAACTCCTGTACTTATTCCAAACGCTCCCAATTCAGATCCCCTCACATACCCTTCACTCTCTTCAGTCATCGCTAGGTGACTTTATTTGGAACCATACAAAACCTCGACTCCGACGAGAAACCCTGGCCAAACACTCTCAGGCTGGTGGCCTAGGCCTCCCCATCCTTCAGCGTTATTTTGCTGCGACTAAACTGAGCCAATTGGTTGCTTGGCACGCTCCAAAGCATACTAAGCGATGGGTCGACTTAGAGAGCGATTTAATTGGCGTCCCTTCGGTCTCCTATCTACCTTGGGTTCACCGCAAAAGTTACCCTCATTTTAGTTTCCCTACACCTACTGTAGAGATAACACTCAGGAACTGGGAACTCCTGAACAAAAAACTGAAACTGTCTACTTACATCTCCCCCCTAACTCCTTTCTGGAACAATTTGGCATTTCCCCCAGGCCTATCTCCAGCAATGGCCCATCCTTGGATCTCTGCTGGTGTCACTAGGATCCATCACTTCACAGGAACCCATGCCATCAGACCATTCTCTGACCTACAGACTACATATGGCCAGCCCAACTCCATGCACTACCTATATCTACAAATACGTCACTACATTTCCTCTTTACACCTTTCATTTCCACTTCAAATCCCTTCCTCTTTTGAAAGGCTTTGCATGCATAATCCCACTGATAAAGGCGTCATCTCACTCCTTTACAAAACTTTCTTGTCCCCCGAAACCCCCGCCCTTGAACCACACGAACAGGCCTGGGAAACGGACTTGGGGCGACATTTCAAGGGCAAGGAATGGGAAATTATCCGGGCCGCGGTCTCAAAGTGCTCCATCAGCGTGGCCATCCGTGAAAACTCATTTAAAATCTATACAAGATGGTATTTGGTTCCAGACCGCCTGCATAGAATGTTTCCTGGCACTTCAAACCTTTGCTGGAGAAACTGGTCTGGTGGACACGTTCTTTCACACATGGTGGTCTTGTCCAGTGATCACCTGTTGCTGGACCATGGTCCGTGCCCTCCTTACCCAACTGCTGGACCTGACGCAACCTCTTTCACCTGTCAACCTACTCCTTTGTGCCCCCCTGGACCAGGTACCCAGAGACTCAAATAGACTGATCCTCCATATTTCTTGTGCGGCCAAATACCAAATAGCGCGTAACTGGAAAGCACCTGACGCACCCAACCGTCAGGCACTAACAAACAGGATTTGGTTCATTGCACAAATGGAATACATCACTAGTCTTCAACACAACACAGTACAAAAATTCCACTCCACTTGGCTTCCCTGGTACAGATATCAAAATTCACCCCTTCCAGGATTCAACTAGATTGACACTCAATTTGGACGCAATTGATGTCCCGTCCGTCCGTCGTCGTCCCCCCCCCTTCAATTTTTTTTTAATTATACTTCTCTTCTCTCTCTCTCCTTTTCCCTGCTCCCTATCAACTGGGCTCCTGGCTCGTCAGAGGTCTTTCTTTCTTCCGTCTTTCCTTCCTTCCCTACATCTCCCCACCTGCCACCCTTACTTATTTTGACTAGATCTCCTACTACGATTTGATGATTATACTTAATGGATTCACACTCTTCTGATGTTTCCTCTCTTGGTCACTCGTGTATTTTTATTGTTATAACACTCCACGTGTCGGGTCTCGTGAAAACTAACTCACAACATCTTCTTCTTTTTTTGTTTTATTTTTATTTATTTTTTATTTTCTTTACTGGAAAATATGTGCTTTTTCAAGTATTTACTCTATACGTTCTCCCTGACCACATTTATTGTACTTTAATTTCCTGTGTTACCGAGTGCTGTTAACTATGTTCATCTCTCCTAATAAAATTTTACGATTTAAAAAAAAAAAACTTTGTGTGATCTAATTCTACTATTCCTCTAAATCAGTGTGTCCCCGTTTTATTAGGAAGGCACATCTATGAATACAGATCACTGGATCCTATTACAATTATGATACCATAAGCCAGTGGTTCCCAAAAATTTTTGAATCACGGCACCCTAGGGTATCTGAATTTTTTTCATAGCACTCCTAATCCAAAAGTTTCTTGTTGAGAAATTTAGAAATAAATATTAAATTAAGTAAATTGTGTTTATATTTCATCCTTAGGTTCTATTGTGTGGTGAGTACAGGATTTGCTTCTGTTTGCCCACATATATTATGACTGCAAGCCACCAGCACTGGTTTTGCCTATTACATTGACCATAAATATCTTTATTTGATCCTGGACTCCCCAATCCAGGGCACCCCTGCAAGTGTCCTGAGACACACAGTTTGAGGACAACTGTCATAAGCAATAATGTTGTAAACTATTTCAATTTAGACATATGTTAATCTAGACAATATTGTCTGTGCAGTAGGTGCTGAGCTTTAGTGAAAGTCAGTAGCTTCATTTCTGCTTTGACAAAGACAGTGGAAGGAGGATACCTGCTACCTAGTACTGTGACTGCTATTCCTAATTGCTGAGCATTACAAGATGTTATTACCACAGTTTACGTGAATCTCAATGAATACACTTTACTTTTAAAGATGAACTTGTTAATTCTGCATCTCCTGCTACTAAACTGTATGTGACTTGATACTGAATATTGTATCTCTCCCCTTTTTTAATCAAAGGTTGGGGCACAAGCAGGGGCATAGCCAGCCCTTAGTGGGCCACATAGCGAATGCTCCTGGAGAGACAGCAGTTGCTAAAGCTATGCAGCATAATAGTGCTCTAACTCATTTTCTGAGCCACAATAGGGCCCTAGTTAATGTTATGCCCCATAGTAGTGCCCTAATTTATTTTATGAACCATAGTTGTACCCTAGTTCACATTATATTATATTGTAGGGCTGCCAGTACACATTAAACCACACAGTACCCCCAATTCACGTTATGACATACAGTGTCCTGTATTCATATTGTGGCACATTACAGTACAGCCAGCTCTTATTATGCTACACTATAGTGCGTCCATTTAATATTGTGGCACATTACAGTGCAGCCAGCTCTTATTATGCTACACTATAGTGCCTCCATTTTATATTGTGGCACATTACAGTGCAGCCAGCTCTTATTATGCTACACTATAGTGCCTCCATTTTATATTGTGGCACATTACAGTGCAGCCAGCTCTTATTATGCTACACTATAGTGCCTCCATTTTATATTGTGGCACATTACAGTGCAGCCAGCTCTTATTATGCTACACTATAGTGCCTCCATTTTATATTGTGGCACATTACAGTGCAGCCAGCTCTTATTATGTAACATTATAATGTCCTACAGTACATTTTATATGACATTTCAATGAGCAGTTCCAGGGGCATAACTAGATATACTGTAGGCTCTAAGGCAAACGTTTGTAAGACACAAAGTGGAAGTGCTTGCCCCATAGCTTACAATGGATAACATGCACTTCTGCAATTTAAAGAGCACATAAGAATTTTGCAATGAAAAATTATTGTTAAAAACATAAGTCATCTGAAGATGGTGTTATATGCACTCAACTCTGTAACAGTGCTTAGCTGAGCCCTGTATTGGCCATGTCTGACCACACCCCCTGTTTAGTGACATCACAAAGGGGCCAGGGCCACCAGCGGTGGTAATTGCAGCACAAACCTTGAGTGTCCTCCTGACAATCTGGGGGCTCCATATACTTCAGGATGCCTGCCTCGAGTGCTGAAAGGACACTTCGGGCGGCACTGCAGCAGATAGTCTGGTTGCTAGCCAGAGGCACTGTGGGGTAGCTCACCCCTAGATATGGTTCTGTGTGCACTTACCAGACGGACCCCAGGGCTTCTCCCATAATTGAGGTTAAGTGTATGAGTACACATCTGTATAGTGTGTGACAAGAACACTGGAATAGTGTTTGAGGGCAGGTATGTTTGTCCCAGGTTCTTGTCTTACATGTTTTAGAAAAAGGAAAACTTCCAGGAAAATGTTTTGTTTTGTTAGAACCTTTTCAGTCTGTTGGAAAAGCTGGATAAGGGCCCTGAGAGAGAGAGAGGGCAAGTTCCAGACATTGGGCCCAGTTCGGGTCTTTGGCCTCACAGAGGGCTAATCAGGGTTTTCAGCTGTGCAAGAGTGTTATAAGGTTGCTAGCCTGATCAGTGTGTGCAGACTGTCTTGGGAGAAACTGCAGAACCTTTGTGGGAGAAACCTGCTTCCTTATACAAGTGGGCCATACAGTATTTACTGGAAAATGCTGTGTTTTGTTTAGAGACAGTCAGGAACGTCTTGTGTATAGTTAGTGCCGGACAGGCAAGGTATTTTCATTTGATGTTATTTTATTTTCTGCTTAATAAAACTGGTTGCAGCCAGTTGCACCACAAAACTGGACTTGTATGATTTCTCAGCTGCTGCTTGCTGCCATCTACCCCAGGAGACGGCACCCTGTTCCCCTACAGTGTTACAAGTGATATTTCTAAAGCAAAATGCCATAAAACAAGGCACATTTTATAAAACCATTTCTCTATTATTTTTAAATATGCCCCACAGTCCTGTAGGAAAAGGGGCTGCTAAATGGAAAATGAAAAGGGGATATAATCAAACCATCAAGAGAAATAAAGTTCAGAAGTTGCTGATAGCAACCAATCAGATTCTGACATATTATAGACTGCTGCTAGATAAATAATAACTAAAATCGAATTGGTTGCTATGGTTCACTTCGCCATTTTATCTCAGTGGAAGGCTTGATACATTGCCCCTCATGATAGTTATAGCTGCGACTACCGGTATCACTGGTGACCATTATAGCAGCCTTTGGTATTTGCAAATATAGCATAATAAATAGCATGCTACTTCTAGTTCTTGAGATTGCCGGAACTATTCCATTTATAGTATGTACTTGCTATTTATTTTCCTATTATTAGAACAAAACACATTTTCTTATTCTCTATTATAATCAATTTGTATTGCGGATGTGCCTACAGACATTTCTAATAAAGATGACTGCTGCTGCTATTAGCTCTGCAAGTGACAATGCTGTAATACATTGTGATATCAGCTATGTGTGACTTATCTGAAACTACTGTAAATTGTGGCATTTTCGTGATACCAGATTTCCAGAGTTAATTGTTACTTTCCTTTCAATTATTCTATTCATGATTCTAAATAATACTAATAAAAATGTAGTAACATGAAATAAGGCTACTGCTGATTAAAACACAGTAATGACCATAAGCTGATCATAAGGCATGCTCACTGTTAACTGTAATATAAAATAGGACTACAGTACTTCTATACATAGATCATGTTATATCTGTTTCACATTTAAAATAAATCATTTGTATTCATTATGCTGCTGTAAATATTGCTTGCAGTGAAAATAATGTCTATGCATTAGAAATGAGAGATTTGGTTAAATCTCCTAATGTTATGCCCAGTTCAAATATTTCATCAACGTTTTCTTTCTGAAATCCAGACTCCAGTTCAGCTTCTATCCCCGCCGAGTTTTCCTCCTGGCCTTATTGTCTATTCTGTTGAGCTATTTAAAAAATGTTGAATATCAACAATGGCTTTCACTAGTGTATTGTCAACTTTTGTATGAAGCAATCTTAGCTCAATGAGAAGGTCCCAGAGCTTATGGTTGTATCTACTGTGCTGCACAGAATCCTGCTTGAATGTGTGTGACTGATAATGGGGCAAATTTCTATCTCTCTCATTAGATTACAGCTACAGCCCTGACTGGCCAAACCTCCCAGGACATATATTAACCACAACGATTCATATAGGTAAGTGACCCTTTAAGAGAGTAAACCTGTGGCAGTTCATCCTCCTAATGATCGCTTGAGGCGTCTGTTTTTGTATTTTAATATGGAATGATGCTTTTATTGTTAATGCATATTTTTGCATATATTTAATTTACCATTATATATATATATATATATATATATATATATATATATATATATATTATACTAGTTTATTGTCTATTGATGGTGATCTTATTTAATATAAGCATAGTATAAGACATCAAGTTTTTGGAGAGCCACAAATATATAAACTTCATGCCTGTGAGAACATATTACTGTATTACTGTACCAATTGAAATAATGTAAAGAGTATATTAAATATATTGGTTTTATTTCTTTACGAAAACTATTAAAATAGAAAATGTGAAATAATTATCTTTCCTTGTGATAGATGTGATGTTTCGTTTTTTTGTTGTTGTCAGCCTGTTTCTATATTCATGTATCTGCTAAATACTATACAGTCACATTACTAAATATCAAATGGAACACTTTATAAATAAACGTTACTGCTATAAGAACCTTACTCTAAATAAATTGAATAAATAAATAAAATTAGTTTTTATATGTGAAGTGAAATAAAGCAGTTGCATATCTTTGTCTCACTGACGGTGTTCATATTATATCAATGCAAAGTCTGCATACTTAATATTACTACACTGTTTATTTTCATTTAGCCCCAATAGAGATCTTTAACACTAATGGAAATATGTTCACACCTTAGAAGTGCCATTATTAGTAAGCATTATAAGGGTTACTTAGATTTTACAAGAATGACATTTATGAATTCACTAAATAAGATTCTATATTATAATTTATTATAGTATGCAAAAATATGAATGCATATTTTTAATTGTATCTTTTTTATATACTTCCAAGAGACTTTGCATGCTAAATGGTGCATTATTTCACAATATAAAAATGTAACCAAGGTTACACTAGGACTTATATCAATTTTCCTGCCAACACTCTGATATAGAAACTTTTTTTTCTTACTAAAGAGGGGGGAAATGTTTAATTAAATCATTTTTAACGTGAACCTAATTATTTTTGACAGAACTTAATTAATGTTTCATCACTACCTTGTGTAATTAAGGTTCTTTCAGTGAGACCTTTGGTGGAGTGAAAATATATGACCTTTATCTTCCATATCATACCCTTCCATGACACAGAGATTTGTCATTGTCAACAAAAGGTATCATTTGATTAACTAGGACATCCTACTAAATTAATTGAAGAATTAGATTTGTTTGTTATTTTTTCTTTTTTACCTAATAAGTTCATTGGTTTAATTAGTCTACACAGCAATACATACCCACGCCGCCGTTATGCTTTTAATTTGCTAAAAAGGTTTCTTTGTGTATACATTTTGGTGACAGAAATAGATAACCACTTTTTTCTATTAATCAATTTGAAGGGCTCCGCCATTTTTTATTGCTAACACTAAAGCTGAAGAAAGTTGTTTAAAACTAAAAAAAGTTTCTCTTTGTAAGTGGCACATACATTATTAGAGAGGATATTACAATATAACATATAATAAATACTTTCAAAGACATAGCAGGCAAATGCACAAAGCCAGGTTGGTAAGGGTGGCACTTGTCCACTTGACCCCAGATGATTTGCGTTTTTAACGTTTTTGCCTGAATTCAGGAAACTTTCCACTCTGGTGTATCCAGTTGCTGCTGATGCTATTGTAGATAACAGCTGACAGTTACTTTTGGTTTTATAATTAGTGCTCCATAAAACTTTTTGAGAAAAGATGTTAAGATTTGCTGCCTAATATTATTTGTCAGAGCCAAATTTTACATATGTTTGCTTTATACTGCAACCACGCCATATTTGGTTGGCTGTAGGTTGACCAATTAAATGATTACATATCTACAATAGTTACATTTCAGACATTTTAGCCTTAATATTTGTGGTAGTACATTTTACAATGAGATGTAAGAGTTCTTCAATCATATATATCATTCTTAAGTTAACTAGTATTTTTTTTTTCCATCTATGTCAATAACATTGATGCCTGTTGGTCCTTTTCTTGTATTATTATTATTATTATTATTATTATTACCAGTTATTTATATAGCGCACACATATTCTGCAGCGCTTTACAGAGAATATTTTGCCCATTCACATCAGTCCCTGCCCCAGTGGAGCTTACAATCTATATTCCCTACCACATGTACACACAGACACATTCACGCTAGTGTTAATTTTGTTGGGAGCCAATTAGCCTACCAGTATATTTTTGGATTGTGGGAGGAAACCGGAGTACCCGGAGGAAACCCACGCAAGTACGGGGAGAATATACAAACTCCGCACAGTTAGGGCCATGGTGGGAATCGAACCCATGACCTCAGTGCTGTGAGGCAGTAATGCTGATCATTACACCATCCGTACGGCCAATTCTAAATTGTATAATTCTAAATATGGTTTTTGAACAACTGATTATACATACAAAGTAAGATTAAATGAATCAATGGTTGGAAAATGTCTACAAGTATCAGGGGCAGATGTACTAAGCCTTGGACAGTAATAAAGTGGAGAGAGATAAAGTACCACTCAATAAGCCATGTTACAGGCTGTGTTTGGAAAATGACCATAAGGAGATGATTGGTTAGTAGTTTATCTTTCTCCATTTCCTCACTCTCCAAGGATTAGTAGATCTGCCCCTAAATATTTTACTGCTTGTAAATCCAAATGTAGTCGCAATGAATGGAATTTGCAGCTAAATTGGCTAATAAAATATTGTTTTTGCACACCAAATTTCTGGAAGAAATAGAGTAAAACAAATTGAGTAAATAGTTTACCAATAAAACATCCTGTCAAATGTATTGCTAGGACTTATACCTCTAGAACACTCCAGTTGTGTACAACTACTATGCCGAGCAAGCCCTGTCATCCTTTTCATACAAGACTTACTGGTATATGTAGTTCCACAATGGTTTTAGAACCGCAGGTTGCCGGTGCTTGTTCTACAGTAGGTACCAGAAGTTTATCCAATACTTTACCAGGTCACACATAAGAGTTTGTATCAAAACTATATTACTTTGTATATAAAATGCTTATTGTAATTGATAAACAAGTATTTATATTGTATATAATATTATTTTTTTGCTCTTAATTGAATTTGAAGGCAGGTTTTTCAAATGGCAAATTAAATCTAATTTAAAGTGAATTACATGGTCATGACTCAAGTGTTCCTTACAGGACAAGGTTAAAGAGATTACATTGGGTTCATGTCAGCAGCATCTGCTGGTAAATGCTTTGAATGCTGATTTAATGTGAAATGTTGTGCCTAGTCTGTTGGAAAGACTGCTGTTTTTGGCAAGTGCTTGAGAAATGTTATTAATTGAAATCACCATGAGGAATGCAGCTAGCAAATTGCTATCAGATACATTTTACTCGGTAATCAATGCTGAAATCTTTGGCAATAGTCATAAAGTAAATAGCGAAACAGAAATTCAGATGATCTAACAGTACAGACCTTTTATGCAAACATCAACAGTGTACAAATTATCTTGGCCCTAACAATAACAAGATACATAGTAACACTTACAGGTATGCAGCACTAATGGCAGTTGTAATGAAAGCACCTGGCATGTGTACTGCATAAGCATCATCCGTGCTAAGTGGCTTCATCATCTGCCTGGAATCAACGTCCCCTTCCTATAACAAAAATAATAATGTATATCCCACACACAGCATGTTGCTGTATATATATATATATATATATATATATATATATGTATATATACAACCACACTTCAGCGGCACTCAGAAATTATATATATATATATATATATATACACAACCACACTTCAGCGGCACTCAGAAAGAAAGTCAGTAAGGCTGGTCTCCTGGTCAACAATTCAATGATCAACTCATTTTCGTTATATATATATATATATATATATATATGCACACAATTGTATTTTTCTACCATCATAGTTAATGCAGCTGATAGGAAAATTGAACTGCGCTCCGGGTAAATATCGTAGCAATACATAATGTTGTACCATTGGAATTGTACTGCACCCCTGGAGAGGAGGGAGCCAGATCATAGCCTGCACACGATCCCCCTACTCTCTTAAAGCGCCTTTTGTGGGTTGGGTATGAAATAGCATCCCTTCCCAACAGACAAAATCCAGATAGATCCCAGTAAGTATTTAAACCCTACCCCTAACCCACCCTTCCTGCTGCCTAACCATAACCATCTTCTCCCACAGCCTAGACCAACTTTTCTCCAACCATCCAACTTACCAACCGTTCAACTAGTCTGTTCAACTAAAACGCTGCCCCACACACCTAACAGACCAGCCAACTTCTCTCCAACTTGTAAATTTGTGCTGCTTAACTCTGGTGCCAGCTCAGCGCATACCACCACTGGCCATCAGTCCTTTGCTGCCGGTCTATGGTATGGGTTGTCTCCTTCAGCTGGCATCTGCAGAAAGAGGTATATATACATCTCTCTCTTGACATATATATATATCCTGTATCTCTATATATCTATCTATATCTATCTATATATATATATATATATATTAGTGATGAGCGGGTTCGGATCCTCGGGATCCGAACCCGCCCGAACTTCACCTTTTTTTGCACGGGTCCGAGCAACTCGGATCCTCCCGCCTTGCTCGGTTAACCCGAGCGCGCCCGAACTTCATCATCCCGCGGTCGGATTCTCGCGAGATTCGTATTCTATATAAGGAGCCGCGCGTCGCCGCCATTTTTCACTCGTGCATTGGAGATGATCGTGAGAGGACGTGGCTGGCGTCCTCTCAGTTTCTATGTTCAGTGTGCTGCAAATATCTGTGCTCAGTGTGCTGCAAATATATGTGCTCAGTGTGCTGCAAATATCTGTGCTCAGTGTGCTGCAAGTGCAAATATCTACGTTCTCTGCCTGAAAAACGCTCCATATCTGACTGTGCCCAGTGTGCTGCAAATATCTGTGCTCAGTGTGCTAATTGCTTTATTGTGGAGACTGGGGACCAGTAGTATTATATAGTAGGAGGACAGTGCAGAGTTTTGCTGACCAGTGACCACCAGTATTATACGATCTCTGCCTGAAAAACGCTCCATATCTGTGCTGCATTGTAGTATATAGTAGGAGGACAGTGTAGAATTTTGCTGACCACCAGTATAACTGTATATATAGCAGTACGGTACAGTAGTCCACTGCTCTACCTACCTCTGTGTCGTCAAGTATACTATCCATCCATACCTGTGGTGCATTTCAGTTTTGCACAGTTTGCTGACCACCAGTATATAATATATAGCAGTACGGTACAGTAGGCCACTGCTCTACCTACCTCTGTGTCGTCAAGTATACTATCCATCCATACCTGTGGTGCATTTCAGTTGTGCGCAGTATATATAGTAATAGGCCATTGCTATTGATATATTACTGGCATATAATTCCACACATTAAAAAATGGAGAACAAAAATGTGGAGGTTAAAATAGGGAAAGATCAAGATCCACTTCCACCTCGTGCTGAAGCTGCTGCCACTAGTCATGGCCGAGACGATGAAATGCCATCAACGTCGTCTGCCAAGGCCGATGCCCAATGTCATAGTAGAGAGCATGTAAAATAAAAAAAAATAAAGCTCAGTAAAATGACCCAAAAATCTAAATCAAAATCGTCTGAGGAGAAGCGTAAACTTGCCAATGTGCCATTTACGACACGGAGTGGCAAGGAACGGCTGAGGGCCTGGCCTATGTTCAGGGCTAGTGGTTCAGCTTCACATGGGGATGGAAGCACTCATCCTCCTGCTAGAAAACAGCAGTGCCACTCCTAGATCGGCCAGGTGTTTGTGTCGGCCACTTGGGTCGCTTAGCTTAGCCATCCAGCGACCTTGGTGCACCTCTTTTTTTCTTTGCATCATGTGCTGTTTGGGGACTATTTTTTGAAGTGCCATCCTGTCTGACACTGCAGTGCCACTCCTAGATGGGCCAGGTGTTTGTGTCGGCCACTTGGGTCGCTTAGCTTAGTCACACAGCGACCTCATTGCGCCTCTTTTTTTCTTTGCATCATGTGCTGTTTTGGGACTACTTTTTTAATCTGCCATCCTGTCTGACACTGCTATGCCACTCCTAGATGGGCCAGGTCTTTGTGTCGGCCACTTGGGTCGCTTAGCTTAGCCATCCAGCGACCTTGGTGCACCTCTTTTTTTCTTTGCATCATGTGCTGTTTGGGGACTATTTTTTGAAGTGCCATCCTGTCTGACACTGCAGTGCCACTCCTAGATGGGCCAGGTGTTTGTGTCGGCCACTTGGGTCGCTTAGCTTAGTCACACAGCTACCTCATTGCGCCTCTTTTTTTCTTTGCATCATGTGCTGTTTGAGGACTATTTTTTTGAAGTGCCATCCTGTCTGACACTGCAGTGCCACTCCTAGATGGGCCAGGTGTTTGTGTCGGCCACTTGGGTCGCTTAGCTTAGTCATCCAGCGACCTCGGTGCAAATTTTAGGACTAAAAATAATATTGTGAGGTGTTCAGAATAGACTGAAAATTAGTGGAAATTATGGTTATTGAGGTTAATATTACTATGGAATCAAAATGACCCCTAAATTCTATGATTTAAGCTGTTTTTGTAAAAAAAAACACCCGAATCCAAAACACACCCGAATCCGCCCAAAAAATTTCAGGGAGGTTTTGCCAAAACGCGTCCGAATCCAAAACACGGCCGTGGAACCGAATCCAAAACCAAAAAAATTTCCGGTGCACATCACTAATATATATATGGGATGTAATTAATATACCGGCTGTCAGGAACCCGACAGACGCTAAAATGCAGACGGTCGGAATAGTGAACACTCCCTTGTATTCCCATGCTGCAACATGAGGGAGAATAGAACCTGTGGTGAGCGAAACTTGTCACCAAGCCCGAAGCGTGGCGAGCGCAGCGAGCCCGCAAGGGTACTCGCTGCTGGTATTCTTGCTGGCGGGATGCCACTGTTGGGATCCTGAGAGCCGGCATCCCGTCAGCCGGGATATCATACTGAATCCATATATGTGTTGATATATATATATATAGAGAGAGAGAGAGAGAGAGATACTGTATATATATATATATATATATATATATATATATATATAAATCAGTTGCATTCTTATTGTAGCTTATGTGCTGGAGTGATGCAGCTGGACAGACGGTGCTTGCTGTGGAGGAGAGAGATTGTGGGGGTAGTGGGTAAAGGCTGGAGAGATTCAGGGACGGATCTAGATTTTTCTTTAGGGGGGGCGGTTTACTGTTTAATCTTGACTCCTCCCTCTGCAGTCCCAGCTCCTCCCATCTGCAATCCTAACTCCTCCTCTCTCAATTCTGACTGAACTTTTTGAGTGAGACTGAGATAGAGCTTTGTGATTGTTCTATGTACATGTGACTGTGCTATGGGGTAATTGTATTTATTAACCCTAGTACCCACACACCAGCAAGTGAGGGGCAAATGCTCTGTAACCCTTGCTCTCCTGGCTCCTCTGTGCTGCTGTGGTATAGGCTGCAGCACATCATTCTGCCTCAGGCTCTCCAAGGAGAGCTCTCTTCTGCTCAAAAGTGGGCGTGGCTATGACTGTTAGGGGGGGGCGGTCGCCCCCTTCGCCCCCCCCCCCCCCCCCTAGATCCGGCCCTGGAGAGATTGGTGGTGCTGCTGTGGAAGGGTAGGTGATCGTGGGGGCAGTGTGCACGGGCTTGAGACACTGAATGTGCAGCTGCTTGGAGGAGGAAGGGGGAGATTGTGAGTGCCAACTATATGGGGGGGGTGGGTGCACAGTCAGTGCCGACTATCCAGTGGGGTAATTGTGCACGGTGCTGGCTGTACGGGGGTAGAAGGGGGGGAGAGGAGCACCGTACACTGCAGCAGCATGAATCCTGGTGTAAGAGGGGCAGCCTGGCAGCAGCGATGTACTGCCGGAGTAGCCCCTGGTCCTTCTCCCGCTCCGCCGCCACCACTGCTGGGGGTCCCGATGTGACTGTCACCCTGGCAGCAGTGATGGAGAACAAAGTAGGTGGACACTACCGGGCAGTGTCCGCTTACTTATCGCTCAGTTGAGGGGAAAGTTCCCCTACACCTGAACGATCAGTTGGGAAAAAGCAAACAGGTTTGATTTTCCCAACAAGTTGGACCAACCATTTTGGGTTGTTTTTTGGTGTGTGGGAGCAAACGGCTGATTATCATTTGCTCCCACACACTGCCTAACTGTAGCTATCTGGCTGGTTGCAACGATGTCGTCCTGATGTATGGCTAGCATAACTTTAACCTGCCCCATCACTGCAGCTAAACCCTAAGCCCCCATACTTACCGACGGGATCTGTCGGTAATTTGACTGTCAGTATCCTGCTCTTGGGATGCCAACTGCCAGGATCCTGACAGCATCCTGTATGGACATGGCTGCTAGCAGCGCGAAGAGGGGTACTGCCAGATAAATCAGTGATAAGTTATTCACTTATTGGGAAATTGTGAGAAGCTGAGATAACCCTATCTCCAGTGGTTTTGCCAGAGAAGATTTTTATCTCCACTGCATTAATAGACTTCTCGATATTGTCTTTTTTAACATTGTAAAGATTAGTCAGAGATTGTACAGTGCAGACACTACATGAGCATTAGCAATAATTATACATTTTTTGGAACTTTAATTAGAAATATTTTGCAATTGCTATTGAGCAGTCTACAGTCTAAGGGCAATTTTTCTGTAAAATCTCAAAAAGCAAAGCTATAAATCACAGTATAATGGTCACTAAGAGTTCTTAGCAATTACATATATAGACGTCTGTGATTAATGCATGGTCCCATTTCCCCTGATATATCCACAGATTCTAACAACCAGCATGATAAGCAATTGGTGCTGAGTATATGTAATGAATCTCCAGTGATATAAGGGAGATGTGACCTATACTTTTATATACATCTTCATGCAGTCCAAATAGGATACATGGAACGCTATTTGGAGTGGTTAGATATACTCTACAATAGAGCAGGGCTGATAGTGGGGATGCATTCAATATCCCAGTTGTCGGGATCCCGGCGCTCAGCATACCGGTGCCGGGATACTGACTCATATTCCCCCTCTTGGGGTGTCCACGACACCCCTGTAGGGAGAAAAAATAGCATGACGCGTGCAGCGCACCACCGTGCCCGCAGCGTGGTGTGCACAAAAAGCCTGCAAGGGACTCTTTTGCGCTCGCTCCGCTGCCGGCATTCCAGTGCCGGCATCTCGCGGTCGGGATTCTGACCGCCAGGCTGACAGACGCCGGTATATAGATACCAACCCCTGGCAATGCCATTTATCATTTATCCCACCTACATTACAAGACTATCCAAGTTGCTAATAGTTACAGCAAGGGCATAGCTACCATAGGTGCAGGCAGTGCAGCTGCTATGGGGTCCAGAGCTGAGAGGGGCCCACCTCCCCTGTCAAAGTTACATGTGTTATATACATTTTTGGCCGTTGGGTGGTACGTAGGGGATCTTTCAAACTTTTTCCTTGGGGCCTGCAATATATCTAGTTATGCCCCTGGACCTACTCATTGCAGTGTAGCATAAAATGAACTGGAGGGCATTTTAATGTTATATAATATGAACCAGGGCACTGCAATGAGGCACAATATGAACGGTGAGCACTATATATTATAATGTGAATTGGGGGGTATTGTCCGGCATAATGTGTACTGGCAGCTCTGAAATGTGACATAGGGTGAACTTAAGCACTACTATGATTCATAAAAGAAACTAGGGCACTACTATGGGGCATAACATTAAATAAGGCACTACTATGGTTCAGACAATGAACTAGGGCATTTATTATAGGGCATAAAATTAACAACTGCTGCAGAGAAGTGTCTCTCTATAAGCATTTGGATGGGGGCCGCTTCAAAATGTTGCTATGGGGCTCACAAAGTTCTGGCTACGCCCATGGGTTAAAGGGCACCCGAAAACACTGAATGAGTGGACGCAAATCCCTCATTAAGGAGATTTATCCAGCCTTGGAAAGACATAAAGTGAGGATCAGCTTCTGTCATTTATTTAGCACATTTGGGCAGATGTATTAATCTGGCGAAGTGATAAAGCAGTGATAAGCGCAAGGTGATAATGTGCCAGCCAGTCATTACAAGTTTGAAAAATACAGTTAGGAGCTGATTGGCTGGTGCGTTATCACCTTGCACTTAACACTGCTTTATCACTTCTTTATCCCTACTTCAAGCCTTAAACATCCTAACGGCTGATGGATGACCATGTATATTCATAAACCCTTAACACTTAACTTAACTCTAAAATAAAGACTTGGAGACTTAGGGGTATATTCAATTGCAGTCAAAAACTGCCGTCTGTCGAAAAGACAGCAGTTTTCGACTTTTTAAGGTCGAATCCTGATTCGACCTATTCAAAGCTTTTCGACAAGTCGAGGCATTCGACTTGTCGAAAAGCACGTGGATCGGCGGAATAGCTGCCGATCCACGTGTTGATGTCGAAAACGGGGCCAAATCCGATAGGTTTTGGCCCCGTTTTTGACCATCTGAATCCGACATCAAAATGATGTCGGAATGAGATGGACCCAGAGGAGGCGAGGGGGGGGGAGCCGCTGGGAAACGGGGGGACAGCCGGCGGCATCCAGAGGAGATCAGCGCTACGGTAGCGCTGCAGCTGGATGTCACTCACCCGCCCGACCTCACAGCTGCTGGAGCCGGGTGGAAGCTGCCGTGAGGTCGGGCGGCTGAGTGACATCCAGATGCAGTGCTACTCCGTAGTGCTGATCTCCTCTGGATGCCGCCGGCTGTCCCCCCTCGCCTCCTCTGGGTCCCATCTAAATTCGACTTGAAAAAGTCGAATTTTAGATGGCATTGAATAGGGGTTGTCGGATCCATTCCGACAAATAAATGTCGGAATGGATCCAACTTTAATTGAATATACCCTTTAGATTTGGCAGAAATTGTTAGCTGATTTATTCAATAACTTTTAACAAAAAATGTCTGAATAAAGATTAAATAGTGGTGGTCACGAAAGAACGGCTAACTTCTACCCCAACCCGTAAAACTGTACCAACTTAAAACTCAGCCTAAACAACAAAACTGTATCCACTCAACCTTATACCTTGACTACCCACCCGTCCGGGTGGTGTCGCTGTCCCCGACCGGGTGATCCAGCAGATGCATATAGTCAACAAAGGTGGCACACCAACCAAACCCTGATATAATCATTAAAACATCTAGATAAGACCTAAAAACAATTAACCTGCTGTTCTTTCCCACCAAAGCGAAGTTGCTGACCCATCAACTTCGCCCCACCACCACAACACAACAAATTGAAGACATCCCAACAAAAGATCCTCCAAAAAAATTCACAAACCTTCCCTGTCCAAGTGTACTCCATCAGGCCGGAAAAGATAGCGATACCTAAACCTGATTCTCTCATGCGGCACAATCACACCACCAGCATCCAGCACCCACTTGGCCACAGCCAAAATATGTTTTTCCCTGGCCTCATCAATCGCTCGACAGTCCTTGGCACCTCGCCAACACAACCTGGGCACTATAGAAGACCATATCAAAACGCAAGAAGGCCACGCCTTCCTAATGAGTGCAAAATCCTCCAAGATCACACCACGCAACTCCAGTTGCAACATCTTCCCCAGGTCGTTGCCACCTAAATGAAGAACCAATACCTCGGGCAACCCATGACACCGGACGTTCTCCAGCAAAAACGCCTTCAAAGCACTCCTCAGCATACCTCTGACACCCAATCACCTCACTTCATCAGTGCCAGGAAAGACAGGTGCCTCACCAGAGGTAACAAACCTAGTGTTAGGCGCGGTGGCTGGCCGGCGCCCCGACCATTGCCGGGTGACAGTCATGGCTGCCGTGGCTCCCTGTCCTCCGCACGGCGCCTAGCAACGCCAGGACGTCGTGTGCGCTGAGCCGCCGGGTCCCTGGCAATGCTGGTACGTCGTGCGCGCTGAGCCGCCGGGTCCCTGGCAACGCTGTGTCGAAGTCAGAAAAATGTCTCTATGCACGATGCCATATTTGCACCGCACACTGGTCCGTGCTGCGCATGCGTACGCTCTCCCGTGGAAGCGCATACCCGCAATAGCGTGCACTCGCACGCGCAGTATGCGCATTTACGGTAGAGTTTATGTGATCGTAGCGTGCGACTCATTCGTTACAAAAGTTCACAATTAATGTAGTTTATAGATCATGTTCCCCTCAATAGTTTCTGTAAGTTTGGTTTAGATAGAATGTCCCTGAGCGGAGGAATCCCTCTTTGTATTGCACGAAGGGTCTAACAGGAGTCATACAGCAGTGTTTGGTACCCATCGGAAGAGTATTTAATTAGCAATATTCCGGTGTTGGTTTGGAGCGTATTAATCGCTCGTGCGAATAGTTATGGACATAAGAAGTTTATGTCCATTTCTATGATTTGCACATACTCAGGTATGCGGCGGGAAACCCAGTTCCCCACCCACCTGAGCTGTTGGAAATCAGCACAGCCCACCTGTATGAATCAACCTATGACCTTTGGTTACAGTACAGGGCCGAATTCCTGTGTCCAATAAACTGTAGGATTGTAGGGACTAGGAGATTGCATTGTGTGTGGGGCATAAATAGGCAGACCGACCACATCCAGCTCTCACTCTCTCATCAACGGTTATCTGCTGATAATCGGGAGCTGGATATCGAGGCGCTGGCGATCATACCCTTGTGCGTAAGTTCTCTCCGTAATCATTGTCTTTCTGTGAGCCAATTTCTCTCTCTCCCTCTGTGTCTATTTCTCTCTCTCTATTTTCTCTTTTCTCTCATATCTCCCCTAGACTAAACTTTATTGTATTGTATTGTATTGTATTAGATCAGGATAGTATTGTAGTTTATCCCTTAGTTAGGTGTTTGGTTAGGAAGTCTTTGTTATATTGTAGTGTATCATTTGTACTGTGTTACTCTTTTACAAGTATACTAGATATAATACAGATAATAGGCTTTGGAACCCTAAACCAGTATCTGTGTATTTCCTATAGTGATAAGTGTTCATTTGAGCGTCGGTGACGCTCATGCAGCTTTGTAGATAGTCAGGTTCCACAAGGTTGCACTTACACCCTGTATTCACATTAAGATATATAGCGCATTACATTGTTAAAAGGTTTAAATATAAAGGTATTGTGCTGTGAGCGCCTGCACCGCTGGTGACCTCCTCGTGGTCTCGAGCGTACGCTACGCTACAGCGAATCATTCCCCTAGACATAACCAATAACGTGTCCTGTGATCACTGGGCCGTGAGCGAACGTGACGCTTGAGCGTCTCGCCTACGGCTGAGCGATCGCTACGCAGATAGCGTACCATTACGGTACTTCTTAAGTAAACAGCGTACAGTGTTCTTAGCTTCATAAGGGTTGTTTATACGACAAAGGAATTTTACATTGTCAGCTGGGACGCCTTGCGCTCGGAGCCGCCAGGTCCATGGCAATGGGGACGCCACAGGCGGACTGCGTTCCCCATTGCCATGTTAGGATTACCTTCACCTGCCTTACCCTGGTCGTGCAGCAGGACAGCTGCACGACATCACTAATTAGATTCTCCACAACTATTGGAGGGCTCCCTTTTATATGCTGTCTCAGTGCATTACACAGACGCCGGTGATAGCTTCATGTTTGCTGTTCCTGCTCTAGAGAATATTCCCTGTCCGGTGTTTCGTACTCCAGTCATCTTGCTCCGGTGGTCCTGACTCCTGGTATCGGAAGCCAATCCTTGTACTTCTCCCTACCTTCCTGTCGGTGGTCACCTGCGTTTGAGATCTGAAGACTCCGGTTCGCTTTCGGGTATTCCCGGTGTTGTGAGTAGCGGCCTTCTGCCGCGCCTTGCGGCCTTGGCCGCGGAATTCCTTTTATTTCTGGTTTCTTTGTATTTTCGCGGAGGTGTTCCGCTTTAGCTATCCTTCCTGATATATGGCGGTGAGCGTAGGGTTTGGATGGTGTACTTTGGTTTCCTTTTCTTTTGGCGGCCGTGCCGCACATACTTTTATTTTGTAGTTCAGTAGTAGCCCCTAGCTCTGTCTTGTGTTTAGTTAGAGGTCCCCTTGTTATCATCCCGTCTCCGTTTATGCCTTGTCTCATACTAAGACTGGGGGGCATCGGAGTTGGGCAAACCTAATCCGCCCTTAAAACGCGGCTGCCGTGGGCCCAAGAACACATAGTCTCGCATGCATAGACGGACCATGCGGGTGAAACAACGGAGTTAGGTTGCTAGGGGTTATTATTACACCTTGCCATTATTTCAGTGTCACGTTCTTGTGCTCTGGACTGCCACTCAATACCTTTATATTTCTGAGCACTAAGAACATAACACCTAGCCGCCCAGTACACAAAGGAATGGCCTACCACCCAGATCTTGCACCTATCACCCACCAAACCTATAGGGAAGGGAAAAAAGAATAAAAATATATTAGTATGGACATGTAATATGAGACCATACTGGTAGACTATGTAGAAGGATCTGCCAAAAGAAACATTTTACAAAGTACACCACAGTGACATAGGTGACCAGCTTCCAGCCAATATGAAGCAACACAGTCACACAAAGGGTAAAGAGTACGAACAAAGGGAGGGGTGGGGGGGGAGGAACAGGAACACACAAGTAAAACTCGACCGGAGGAAAAAACGTAAAACCTGCTGAGGGACGTACAATTGGAGCCAATTAGCTGAATCAAATAAGGAGCCGAATTAAGTCCGTCAGTCCAGATAAAAAATCGTATAAAAACTCCGGACACACTTCTGCCAGCAGCGGTGTGTAGCTAATCCCAGAGTAGGATGGACAGAGGAAGACAAACATAAACAACAACAACCAAATCATGACATAAACAAGAAAACCACAGTAAACATCAACACAAAAGATCAGGTCTGATATAATGCTTATAACTAGTAGAGCTCTAATAACCCAAATCTTTGATATCGCCAACGGGCAAACCGGCTGCCACAACCAACATAGCCACACCTATATGAAAGGAGTGAGTACCAAAGGCGCAAGGAGAAAGGCCAACACTGGAAAGGCAGCGATGCAGCATCCAACTAAACTGATATTTAGTTAGAGGCGAGCCGTCATAGTGCAACAACCAGGAACCCTCCGAGGAAGGCCTAACCGAGACATAATGAACAGCCAGAGACACTGGACAGACGCTCGAGGACAGTGAGGGACCCAAGGAAACCCATTTACCACGAGACATCTGATCCGTCTTAGACCGCCGAATACTACACCAGGGGGACTTATCGTCAATGCGGACATACGAACAAAGCAAAATCGCATGCAACTTCTTGGAGGGTGCAACCAGCTCCGAAACCCGAAAAGCACCGTGGTAAGCCATTGAAAAAGCCAAATTAAACAGCAGGGACTCAAAGGCCGAGTCGGCTACTCTCTCAACCGCACCCAGTACAGCGGGGAGAAGCGACGCATCAATAGGACGCCTGCTATCAGGGGGAACCCGAACTACCCGCACCCAACCTTTCATAGCTTTCACAATCAAAAAGCTCTTCGTAAAATCGGGAGCCCCCTTAACCTTCGCAAAAAAAGGAAATGCCGGCCAGATAACGGGAGGCTACCGTTCTGGATCTTCCAGAGACATACAGCTGCCAAATAAGAGAAAGCATCCGACGATGCCCGCTCTTACCTGAAAACTCCTGGCCCCTGGAGAAAGCTTCCCACTCCGTCCAAGCTTGGCGATACGCCCGAACGGTATTCAGGACAATGAATTGCTCTGCTAACCCCTTCAAGCCGGTTCGATCACCTGCCAAACATAAGGGGGGCAGAGAACCCCAACAACATCAGCAAGAGGCGCAAGCGCACAGAACGTATCCCATTGGCACCGAGATAATGCATCGGCCACATCGTTATCCTCACTGGGGATGTGCTGTGCTCGAAAGAGCACATTGTAACGCAAGCATTGCAGCGTCAACTGGGCCAAGACTCGCAATACCAGTCGCGTGCACCTAGCCCAGGTTATGACACCTGAACAGGATGCTGCGATCGCACAACTGTCCGCCCCAAACCTCCATAACCACCATGATAGGAAAGAGCTCAAACAGCAAAAGATCTCTAGTTAAACCTCTCTCGAACCAGCACCATGGCCACAAAGCACCAAGAACATGCCAGAAAACATCCAAACCCAAAGAACCCACTGCGTCTGTGAACAACTGCAGCTACAATTATCGACCAAGGGAGCCAACCAGATCCGAACACCATAAAAGTCATCAAGAAATGAAGCCCAAATGGCCAGGTCTCACTTTATCTCGGACGACAACCTAATCAAGTGATTAGACCTAGTGACACCCGCAGTGGCCCGTTCTAATTTACGGCAAAAGAGCCTGCCCATAGGGATGACTCTGCAGGCAAAATTCAACAGGTCCAAAAGTGATTGGGCCTGCTGAAGCGTAACCTTACGCGCCGCAACACACAGCAGGATGCACTCGTGCAACTTCTCCACCTTGGTGGTCATTCCGAGTTGTTCGCTCGCTAGCTGCTTTTAGCAGCATTGCAAACGCTAGGCCGCTGCCCTCTGGGAGTGTATCTTAGCTTAGCAGAATAGCGAACGAAAGATTAGCAGAACTGCTACTAAATAATTCCTTGCAGTTTCTGAGTAGCTCTAGACCTACTCCTAGATTGCGATCACCTCAGTCCGTTTAGTTCCTGGTTTGACGTCACAAACACGCCCTGCGTTCGGCCAGCCACTCCCCCGTTTCTCCAGCCACTCCTGCGTTTTCATCTGGAACGCCTGCTTTTTTTAGCACACTCCTTGAAAACGGCCAGTTTCCGCCCAGAAACACCCACTTCCTGTCAATCACACTACGATCACTCGAGCGATGAAAAAACGTTGCTCGAGCTTGTGCAAATCTCCAAAGTTTTGTGTTAAATTACTGAACGCATGCGCTCTGCGTACCATGCGCATGCGCATTTTCCATCTAATCGCTCCGTTGCGAAAAACGGCAACGAGCGAACAACTCGGAATGACCACCCTTATCCCTAGGCAGGCTGCAACAGCCCGCCACAGTGTCAATTTGGATCCCCCCCCAAAAAAAAACAGGAAATGGGGCCCTCCATCTTCTCCGCCGCGATAGGAGCGCCAAAATGATAAAACAAGGCCCGTAAACTAAAAAGGAGCTCGGAACAACGATCGGAACCTGCCGTACCAACGCAAAGGAAATCATCTAAGTAACGTGCGAGACGCCGACCCCCCGACAAAAACTCCACACACCAATGAAAGAAGGAACTGAACTTCTCAAAAAAGGCACATGAAACAGAACATCCCATTGGCAAGCACTTGTCAATTAAATATTCATCCCCGATGTGGAAGCCCATAAACCAAAGTGAATCAGGGTTTAAGCGGGAGCAGCCGAAAAGCCGACTCAACATCAATCTTAGCCATGAGGGCCCCTGGCCTGTAGGTCCGCACCATATCCAGAGCATCCTCAAATGACTGACAGCCCACCGAGCAATACTCGGGGGGGGGGATGGCGTCGTTGACGGAGAGGCCCTGACTGGTAAGAAAGATGTTGAATGAACCAAAACTTACCTGGGGCCTTTTTCGGAACAACACCCACCGGAGAAATAATCAATTCCTTCAACGGGGGCTGAGAAAAAGGACCTGCCATGCGGCCAAGCTGGATCTCCTTATCCACCTTGCCACACAGCACATTGGGAAAGGACCATAGATTACGATAAGAGCCAACATGAACTTCCCCCTGGACGGGCAACCGAAAACCGTAACTAAAACCATAAAAAGGAAACTCGCAACATCCTGATCCACATACCAGGACAACCACTTACCCATAGCCTCCAGCCGTATCAGGGTGGGAGCACTACTTAGATCAAGCCGCGGCAGTGGGCTTGGCAGGAACGGGATTGCCCACTCTCGGAACAGAGCGCCCACTACGAAAGCAGCTGGAGGCAGGGTGGGCCCCGCCACAACGCAAGCAGAGGTGTCGAAAATGACACCGTTGTCCAACAGGACACGTGGAGTTATTGAAGGCAAAGCATTTGCCTTTAGCCTGTCCCGGCCCTTGTGCCGAACCACCATGCAAGCGGAGCCTCCCCGAAGTTTCGCGACCCCACGGGGCAACTGCCCTCGTCCTGATGCGCCCTGGAAAACTCCATCCATACCTCAACATCTTTAAAGCCGAAATCCATAACCCTCAAAAAATCCTGCTTTCGCCTAAACTGGTCATTATAAACCCTCCAGGCGAAGCCCGGATACTTGCGATGCATGTCGTGAATTAACTGTATGTAGCGGATTATGTTGATATGTCACCTGGACGATCTTCCAGATAACAGGATGCGAAGATGCAGAACCCAGCCAACCAAGCATCATAAGATTTAAAAGCCTCAACACCAACACCCCTTTTTGCCTTAATGGCTTTAAACTCTTTCTTTGCCTCGTCAGTCAACGTGTACATATCAGCAAAATTGCCTTTCTGAATTTTTTTGTGGCAGTTACACGCAACCCACGCAACACATGCTTACGGGCCCACGCTGTGCTGCTGACAGAAGAACTGAGAGAAGATGATGATGAGGAAGAGGAGCTGGCCTGAGAGCCAGAAGAGGAAGAAGTGCGCGACAGTACCAGTACGGACTCTTTGGACCCCTCACCTGATGCTTCCGGCTGACCGACCCAAGATGTAGAGTCACTCTCGCTGTCCAGCCATACACTCGAAACCTCCTCTGGTTCTGAAAAACAATGGAAATCCGGCCCCGAAACTGGGAGACAAGGACAAGTATGCGACATGGCTGACACGAATGGAGCTAAAGCAGCCGCCATGGAAGAAAAAGCTGCGGACAACTGGGAGGGGTTGAAAACAGCAGGTGATGGACTTGCCACAGTGCCATCCGGAGAACCAGAAAGCGCCCTTGCACCCCTTTGGCCACTGCCCGCTTGGCCAGAGGCAGAGGGTGCAGAGACCGGAGTGGAAGACACAGCCCCCGTGCCGCGGGAGCCACGGGAGTAACGACTGTGTACAGCAGCGCCGTCAGTCCCAGGCCGCTGTCCACCAAAATGGCCGCCATCCCTCACAGACCCAACTCTCCCCGTAAACCCCGGACAGCCGCAGCAGAGGCCACTTCAGCACCACCTACCTGTCCCGCCTACTGCTCCGGCCAAGTTCCGCAGTCCTGCGGGACCCAGGGAGGCGCGAGACCCTCAGGGGCTCACGATGTGGCTGCCAGTAGCAGCGCACTGGCGCCGTGCCCTCCAGCCCGAAGGAGCCACGGACAGGGCCCGGTCAGCAGCAGCTGCCCACCCCTACACCACCCCCACCCGTCCACCACCTGCCGCAGGTCTCCCACGCCGCGTCCCACTCCCCACAGTAAGGCCGGAAGCGGGTGCAGAGGCCGGGGAAGCCGCGGGTACAGAGGCCGGGGAAGCTGAGGCTGCATGCACATCACCTGCTTGTGACAATGCGGGCGTGGGAGCGGCGGGCAGAGCAGGGGAGGACAGAAGGGTGGCATAACGGGCCGCAGTCAGGCTGGAAGCCGAGCCCGCACTGTAGCCGGCTCGGCTTCCACGGGACACGGGGAGAACGCCGTTTGCGAGGAAGCGCAATGGAGCAGCATCAGTAGGGGTTAAGCAAACCAACTTAAGCAACACACACAAAACTAACAAATCTAAAGCTCACAGCAAGCTTGAACAAGCACAATAGACAGGGGAAATACACAGGACTTACCCCTTCCAAAGAACCAGAAAAAGAGGAAGACTCCTTCTCTTCCCAGGCAGTATCAACCAGCTATATCCTGCAACCCTGCATCCCTATTGGATGGCTAATCACATTAAATAAGTTTGGAATTAAGAAGTGTTTTATCCGAACAGTTAAAAACACAGTTTAACAAACACTGAGCACCATCAAGGAAAGGTAATTAACTTAAACAACTAATTCCTTCACCACTTAACCCACAATTAACTCACAAACGACCACAGCATGTTCGTCAAACTACTGTTTCTTATTTCAATTCATGGAATTCTCACCAATTTTAACATATTCTACACTCACCCTAAAACTGACCCTTCTGTGCACATTACAGCTTTTATTCTCCACTGCCCTCTTCTAAACATTCATGAGCTTTATATTTACTTCTCTGCAAATACTTTGACAACCACAATTGGCCACCATAATAAACACTCGCAAACATCCACCAATTTTTATCTCACTCTTCTGCTTTTATTAGCTTGTGACATATCACCAAATCCAGACCCCAACCACCTGTACCTCTCACACTCAGCTATCTCAAAACAACATAGAAATCCATCTAACCTCATAAATATAACGTGTCTCCCATCCCCCTCCTAGTCACAAAAATGTGCCTTATTGAATGCACGCTCTGTTTGTAACAAATTAACATCCATCCATGACCTCTTCATATCTCACAACTTTAATCTGCTGACTATAACAGAAACATGGCTCACACAATCAGACACGGCCTTCCATGCAGCACAGCACTGCCTAATAATAGTAAAGGTGGTGGGGTTGGAATCTTACTGTCCCAATTTTTCACATACACTGTTCTACCTCAGGTTCCATCACTCGCATTCACATCATTTGAAGTTCACTCTATCAGGATTTTCAACCCCTTCTTTCTGCATGTTGCAGCTATCTATCGCCCTCCTGGGCAACCCAAACAACAATTTCTAGAAGATTTTTATGCCTGGCTCCCACACTTCTTATCCTCTGACATCTCCACCATCATTGTGGGTGATTTCAATATAGATCTTGACAGTCCACAGTCTGTTGATGCCTCCAAACTCCTCTCTCTAACCTCCTCTCTTGGCCTCACCCAATGGTCCGACTCCTCTACTCATCAGGAGGGCCACTGCCTTGATCTTGTGTTCACCATGCTCTGATCAGTTTCCAAATTCATTAACACTCCTTTCCCTCTCTCTGATCACAACCTGATCACCTTCACAATCTCTTCTATTACTCTAAATTCTATGACACTGAAACCAAGCGAGCCTCCTCTAACCCGCAGAAATACTAACAATATAAGTTTTCAACAACTTTCCACTTCTCTGTAACAACTTTTCTCACCAATCTCTACATTTACCACACCTGACTCTGCTGTATCCCACCTGCACCAGACACTAGAGAGTGCCATTGATGAAGTGGCTCCAGCTACCCATCACACTCCACGTAGGCTTAGATGCCAACCATGGCACTCTAAATCAACAAGACACCTACAAAAACTGTCACGTAAAGTAGAACGTCAGTGGCGTAAATCTCAGAATCCAAGTGACTTTCTCACATATAAGACTACCTACCACTCCTATCATCAGGCCCTGGACACTGCCAAACAAACATATTTCCAATCTTTCATCTCTTATCATGCCACCAGCCCCAAGTGACTTTTTAATACATTTAAATCACTTCTTTACCCTCCCTCACCTCCCCAACTAGCTACTATCCGTGCATAAAAACTTGCTTCCTACTTCAAGGATAAGATTGATAAAATTCAAGATGAAATGGTATACTCTAACTCAGCCAGTGACCCGCTCAATTGCCTACCTGAACCCTCTTGCACTTTCTCTTCATTTGATCCCACAAGTGAAGATGAAGTATCAACACTCATTTCATCCTCCTACTCCACTACCTCTCCTCTTGATCCTATGCCCTCACAAGTCCGTAAAACTTTGCCTCCTGTGCTTATCACAACCTTAACTAAAATCTGTACTCTCTCTCTCTCTCTCTCTCTACTGGTATCTTTCCTTCTCTGTTTAAACATGCAGTGATTACTCCTATTCTAAGAAAACACAACTCTGACCCAAACACACTCTCTAACTACCGTCCCATTTCTCAGCTACTATGTCCCTCCAAGTTACTTGAGAGACTTGTCTACACTCACCTTACAAACTTTCTTAACTCCCACAACTTATTGGACCCACTTCAGTCAGGCTTTCGTCCCCAACACTCCACAGAGATGGCACTGTGACCAAAGTAATGAATGATCTAGTCACTGCTAGATCGAAAGGCCATTACACACTTCTTATTCTTCTAGATCTCTCTGCTGCTTTTGACAATGTTGACCACTCTCTTCTCATACAAACACTGCAATCCCTAGGTCTTCAGGACACAGCCCTTACTTGGTTCTCATCCTACCTATCTAGTCGCTCTTTCAGTGTTCACTTCTCTGATTCTACCTCTTCTTCTCTACCTCTCTCAGTTGGAGAACTGCGAGGCTCAGTCTTGGGTCCCCTGCTATTCTCAATCTATACCTCATCTCTTGGTAAACTAATCACCTCCTTCAGATTTCAGTATCATTTGTACGCTGATGATACTCAAATCTACTTATCCTCCCCAGATTTATCACCATCTGTATTGGCTCGTGTCACTGAATGTCAAAGAGGGGAGAAGAAAGAAGGCTCTTGTGTGGGCGCACTCTTAATTAATCTAAATAATTTACAGTGATTATCAAATTAATCAGAAGTAATGCTGATAAAACATAACTTTATTACGATATTCCTTAAAATCAGTGTAATTGCCCATTGTAGAAAATATGATCCAAAATAAATTCCGTGCACATTGGATTGGATTGAGAAAAATATATAAAATGTTCTGGTCCTGCCTCAGGGAATGAGATAAGAAAGGATGTAGACACTTCAAAGTCGTACATCCATTTCAACCCGACCAGTACAGACAATCTGTATTAATGAAACCACTATATGGTCAATTGAGTAGTAAGTCTGTCAGGGTCAAACTTATTGACAAGACAGTACAAAGTTCATACTGCTTGTCAGGAAACTGCACAAATGTGTTTAAAGACCTATATCTATGTATATACTTGGAGGGCTAATGTTGGTCCTTCAGATTGAACTATATGCAATATCAGGAGAAAGTTAATGAAAATTTAGAAACAAGTGGTGATGCTGCTGTTGATGTCATACCGCACATCATATAAAATGATTGATACTCTACAACACTGGGTATTCCCTGTGAGTCTCCTCCTCAAGTACTGACCCAGCCCAACACTGTTTCGCTTCCAAGATCGGACGAGATTGGGCATTAGCAGTGTGGTTTGATAGTAGAGAAGGTGGGTCAGACTCCAATGAGAGTGCACCTAAATAAGAGGATGTGACAGGTTGATCACAAGAGTAAAGGTGTAGATCAGCTTTCTGTGTTAGGCAGGAGACATTAAATCCCACAACTGTGGTATTGTGCCCCTGGATCATAGATGAGAGTCCACGGAAATGAAAGTAGTGAAAAATAGAGACCTCACAAGTTTGCTTGTGACATATAATGAAGTAATCCTAAAATTTAGACTGAAGGAGTTGCTAATGAAGTATACACTAGGGGGGAAATTTACTAAGCTCACGATTTTGACCGAGATGGTGTTTTTTCTTCAAAGTGTCATCTCGGGAATTTACTTAACTCAAATCACGGCAGTGATGAGGGCATTCGTATTTTTTTGGAACTCAAAGAAAAAAAATACGAATGAATACACCATCGGTCAAATACGCCTGTTATTTGGTAGAACTCGGTAATTTACTAAAAAGTGTAATTCACAAACACTGCCGGCAATAGCCAAACACTGCCGTGAAACAATACAAATCGTAAAAAAATGCTAAAATAAAACAGACCTGCTTTTTTTTACCGTGTTCTGATAGGCATGCACGGATCCATGAGATCCGTGTATGTTTATCAGTGGGAAGGGGTGGGAAAGTGTTAAATTTGCAGGAAAAAAATGCGTGGGGTCCCCCCTCCTAAGCAAAACCAGCCTCAGGCTCTTTGAGCCGGTCCTGGTTGAAAAAATATGGGGGGAAAAATGACAGGGGTTCCCCCATATTTAATCAACCAGCACCGGGCTCTGCGCCTGGTCCTGGTTCCAAAAATATGGGGAACAAAAAGCGTAGGGGTCCCCCGTATTTTTGAAACCAGCACCGGGCTCCACTAGCCAGGTACATAATGCCACAGCCGGGGGACACTTTTATATTGGTCGCTGCGGCCCTGGAATTACATACCCAACTAGTCACCCCTGGCCGGGGTACCCTGGAGGAGTGGGAACCCCTTAAATCAAGGGGTCCCCCCCCTCCAGCCACCCGAGGGCCAGGGGTAAAGCCCGAGGCTGTCCCCCCCCATCCAAGGGCGGCGGATGGGGGGCTGATAGCCTTTTTGTAAAGATGTGAATATTGTTTTTAGTAGCAGTACTACAAGTCCCAGCAAGCCTCCCCGCAAGCTGGTACTTGGAGAACCACAAGTACCAGCATGCGGTGGAAAACCGGGTGCGCTGGTACCTGTTGTACTACTACTAAAAAAATACCCCAATAAAAACAGGAGACACACACCTTGAAAGTATAAGTTTATTACATACATGCACACCGCCAAACATACATACTTACCTATGTTCACACGAGGGTCGGTCCTCTTCTCCATGTAGAATCCATGGGGTACCTGTTGGAAAAATTATACTCACATAATCCAGTGTAGATCGGTCCTCTTCTGTTCTTTGTATAATCCACGTACATTGCAAAATAAAAAAATGAACACCCGACCACGCACTGAAAGGGGCCCCATGTTTTCACATGGGACCCCTTTCCCCGACTGCCAGGACCCCCCCTGACTCCTGTCTAAGAGGGTTTCTTCAACCAACCAGGGAGCGCCACGTCGTGGCACCCTCCTGATTGGCTGTGTGCTCCTGTAGTGTCTGTCAGGCAGCACACGGCAGTGATACAATGTAGCGCCTATGCGCTCCATTGTAACCAATGGTGGGAACTTCGCGGACAGCGGTGAGGTTACTTTCGGTCAACCGCTGTCCGCAAAGTTCCCACCATTGGTTACAATGGAGCGTATAGGCGCTACATTGTGTCACTGACGTGTGCTGCCTGACAGACACTACAGGAGCACACAGCCAATCAGGAGGGTGCCACGACGTGGCGCTCCCTGATTGGCTGAATGAACCCTCTTAAACAAGAGTCAGGGGGGGGTCCTGGCAGTCGGGGAAAGGGGTCCCATGTGAAAACATGGGGCCCCTTTCAGTGCGTGGTCGGGTGTTCGTTTTTTTATTTTGCAAAGTACGTGGATTATACAAAGAACAGAAGAGGACCGATCTACACTGGATTATGTGAGTATAATTTTTCCAACAGGTACCCCATGGATTCTACATGGAGAAGAGGACCGACCCTCGTGTGAACATAGGTAAGTATGTATGTTTGGCGGTGTGCATGTATGTAATAAACTTATACTTTCAAGGTGTGTGTCTCCTGTTTTTATTGGGGTATTTTTTTATTAGTAGCACAACAGGTACCAGCGGGCCCGGTTTTCCACCGCATGTTGGTACTTGTGGTTCTCCAAGTACCAGCTTGCGGGAGAGGCTTGCTGGGACTTGTAGTACTGCTACTAAAAACAATATTCACATCTTTACAAAAAGGCTATCAGCCCCCCATCCGCCGCCCTTGGATGGGGGGGACAGCCTCGGGCTTCACCCCTGGCCCTTGGGTGGCTGGAGGGGGGGGACCCCTTGATTTAAGGGGTTCCCACTCCTCCAGGGTACCCCGGCCAGGGGTGACTAGTTGGGTATGTAATGTCAGGGCTGCAGGGACCAATTTAAAAGTGTCCCCCGGCTGTGGCATTATGTACCTGGCTAGTGGAGCCCGGTGCTGGTTTCAAAAATACGGGGGACCCCTACGCTTTTTGTCCCCCATATTTTTGGAACCAGGACCAGGCGCAGAGCCCGGTGCTGGTTGATTAAATATGGGGGAACCCCTGTCATTTTTCCCCCCATATTTTTTCAACCAGGACCGGCTCAAAGAGCCCGAGGCTGGTTTTGCTTAGGAGGGGGGACCCCACGCATTTTTTTCCTGCAAATTTAACACTTTCCCATTCCCACCCCTTCCCACTGATAAACATACACGGATCTCATGGATCCGTGCATGCCTATCAGAACACGGTAAAAAAAAGCAGGTCTGTTTTATTTTAGCATTTTTTACGATTTGTATTGTTTCACGGCAGTGTTTGGCTATTGCCGGCAGTGTTTGTGAATTACACTTTTTAGTAAATTACCGAGTTCTACCAAATAACAGGCGTATTTGACTGATGGTGTATTCATTCGTATTTTTTTTCTTTGAGTTCCAAAAAAATACGAATGCCCTCATCACTGCCGTGATTTGAGTTTAGTAAATTCCCGAGATGACACTTTGAAGAAAAAACACCGGGGGTCATTCCGAGTTGTTCACTCGGTATTTTTTTCTCGCAACGGAGCGATTAGTCGCGATAAGTCGCGAATGCGCATGCGCAATGTCCGCAGTGCGACTGCGCCAAGTAAATTTGCTATGCAGTTAGGTATTTTACTCACGGCATTACGAGGTTTTTTCTTCGTTCTGGTGAACGGAGTGTGATTGACAGGAAGTGGGTGTTTCTGGGCGGAAACAGGCCGTTTTATAGGAGTGTGCGAAAAAAACGCTACCGTTTCCGGGAAAAACGCGGGAGTGGCTGGAGAAACGGGGGAGTGTCTGGGCGAACGCTGGGTGTGTTTGTGACGTCAAACCAGGAACGACAAGCACTGAACTGATCGCAGATGCCGAGTAAGTTTGAAGCTACTCAGAAACTGCGAAGAGGTGTGTAATCGCAATTTTGAGAATCTTTCATTCGCAATTTTACTATGCTAAGATTCACTCCCAGTAGGCGGCGGCTTAGCGTGTGCAAAGCTGCTAAAAGCAGCTTGCGAGGGAACAACTCGGAATGAGGGCCCCCATCTCGGTCAAAATCGGGAGCTTAGTAAATTTCCCCCCTAGTGTATACTTCATTAGCAACTCCTTCAGTCTAAATTTTAGGATTACTTCATTATATGTCACAAGCAAACTTGTGAGGTTTCTATTTTTCACTACTTTCATTTCCGTGGACTCTCATCTATGATCCAGGGGCACAATACCACAGTTGTGGGATTTAATGTCTCCTGCCTAACACAGAAAGCAGATCCACACCTTTACTCTTGTGATCAAACTGTCACATCCTCTTATTTAGGTGCACTCTCATTGGAGTCTGACCCACCTTCTCTACTATCAAACCACACTGCTAATGCCCAATCTCGTCCGATCTTGGAAGCGAAACAGTGTTGGGCTGGGTCAGTACTTGAGGAGGAGGCTCACAGGGAATACCCAGTGTTGTAGAGTATCAATCATTTTATATGATGTGCGGTATGTGACATCAACAGCAGCATCACCATTTGTTTCTAAATTTTCATTAACTTTCTCCTGATATTGCATATAGTTCAATCTGAAGGACCAACATTAGCCCTCCAAGTATATACATAGATATAGGTCTTTAAACACATTTGTGCAGTTTCCTGACAAGCAGTATGAACTTTGTACTGTCTTGTCAATAAGTTTGACCCTGACAGACTTACTACTCAATTGACCATATAGTGGTTTCATTAATACAGATTGTCTGTACTGGTCGGGTTGAAATGGATGTACGACTTTGAAGTGTCTACATCCTTTCTTATCTCATTCCCTGAGGCAGGACCAGAACATTTTATATATTTTTCTCAATCCAATCCAATGTGCACGGAACTTATTTTGGATCATATTTTCTACAATGGGCAATTACATTGATTTTAAAGAATATCGTAATAAAGTTATGTTTTATCAGCATTACTTATGATTAATTTGATAATCACTGTAAGTTATTTTGATTAATTAAGAGTGCGCCCACACAAGAGCCTTCTTTCTTCTCCCCTCTTTGACATATGCTCTTCCTGGCTCTGGGCGCACCACCAAACTGGACACAGATTTGAGGATTTATATATAAAATCGTCCAATTTTGGTATTTTCATATTAAATGTGTATCTTTGTATGACCAGTGCCGGGTCGCTCCTTTCATGTCACTGAATGCCTGTCTGCCATTTCATCTTGGATGTCATCTCGCCACCTCAAGCAACATTTCCAAAACAGAATTAATTATGTTCCCACCATCCAAGAATAGTTACCAACCTGATATCTCCATTACTGTTGACAATGCGACTATTCACCCTACCCCACAAGCTCACTGCCTAGGTGTCACCCTTGACTCTGAACTGTCCTTTGTTCCACACATTCAATCTCTCTCTAAATCATGTTACATACATCTAAGAAACATATCCAAAATACACCCTTATCTTACACAAGACACTGCAAATAATCTCCTGCATTGATTATTGTAATAGTTTCCTTACTGGTCTTCCCAAACATAGGCTCTCACCAGTACAATCCATTTTAAATACAGCTGCGAGGCTAATCTTCCTCGCTAGACTTCTTTGCCTGCTGATCCGCTCTGTCAGTCCCTCCATTGGTTACTGGTATTCTACCATGTTAAATATAAAATACTTTTATTTACATACAAGGCTATTAACCAATCTGCACCATCATACATCTCCTCACTCATCTCAAAATATCTCCCTACCAGACCTCTCCGCTCTGCACAAGATCTGCGTCTCTCATCCACATGTATTACCTGTTCCCACTCAAAATTACAGGACTTTACCCGGGCTTCACCCACTCTGTGGAATGCCCTCCCACGTACAATAAAACTCTCCTCTAGTCTCCAAAGCTTTAAACGTTTCCTGAAAACTCATCTCTTCAGACAAGCCTACAAAATTCCAGACTCACCCACATAACCTTCAATGCTTTCCTATCCAATTACATCCTCTCTGTACAGTCCACATAACCTCACATATTTTGTCTTCCAACATTGCTGGGTGATCATATCATACAATCCATTAAGAACCTAGCAATCTGGCAGACCATTATGCACCAGGTAGCATCTATCCTTGTGTATCAATGCCTATTTCCCTATAGATTGTAAGCCTGCGAGCAGGGCCTTCCTACTTCTATGTCTGTCTGTCTTTGCCCAGTTTTGTTTTATAACTATTGTTCTAATTGTAAAGCGCAATGGAATATGCTGCGCTATATAAGAAACAGCTAATAAATAAGTTATAAAAATGTCCCTAGATAGTCCTCCGAAGCCTATGGATGTTTAACCCTATCCACTCCTATCTCAGTCATTCCGTTCTTCAATACATCTGCCCGAGTATTTGAAATGGCATTTAGAAGCTGATTGGTTTCCTGGGCAATTTCTCCATGTTATATCTCTCCATGACTTAATATGTCTCCCTTTAAGTGTTTTGAATACTCCTAAATAGCTCCCATGTTGAGCACTGGCTGCTGACATGGAGGAGAAGGAAGTGGCAGCTTCTTACCTGTGAAGCTGCACGCTGCTGTTATCCCTCCCTCATCCTCTCTGTGATGCCACACCTATATTTTGTAAGAAACAGGGGGTGTGGGGGGCACCAATTATGAGGTGGGAGGGTGGTGTCTATGTCTTACAGAGATCTAGAGATGGCACTGTTAGAGTAATTATACAATGTTGTACCCATTTTAGGTTGTTTTGTATGAATGGCTACCTTTTTTGTGATAAATAGGTAAATTAATATAAATTAATTATGGCTATACACTGTAATGATTACTATCCTTCAGTAGAAGGTTTCATCAAATATCTTGGAATCGGCCCCAGTCAGAAAAAACAGACACCATACTTGATTAATCTGTTATCCTGGTGACTGTATGGTTGGAGAAACCATTTTGAAGGTCACTATACAAAACCAAGCTAATTTTGTTGGCTTATATAGATAGCAGAGGTAATCTGGTGACAGTTATGGTCAGGGGTGCCAACAGCTTTGCCAGGTCCTGGTACAGGGAGATGGGTGTGGCCAATGTGGGGGAGATGTGGCCAGCCCACTCCTTAGAGACTTTTTAAAATTATATGAAGTGTGGCCGCCATGCGCTAGACATAGGGGTCGCAGATGTCCGATCCGATGGACGGAGGGCAGCAGGCAGGTCCGATCGCTACCCCACACAGGGAGAGAGAGGACTGACTATTTCTGCAACTATCTCTCTCCCCGACCCAGCACACAGCAGCGAGTACAGAGGAGAGAGGTTGCTGCAGCAGCAGTCAATTCTCTCTCTCCTTTCCAGAAGTGCGGCTGTATGCAACAGGGAAGCGTCGGGCAGGAGCACCTGGGCGCCCCCAGGGCACCTCCAACAGGCCCGTGCCCGGGTAAAAAGTACCCGCCCCACTCTTGGCACCACTGGTTATAGTATACAAAGCCCTTTCTTGTGGTTGGTATACAAATCAGGTCTTGAGTCTGGTGGATAATTTTGTAAAGAGAACTCTGTGCTCTGTTGCTAAGAGGAAAAGCCATAGACGACTGTTAGTGAAACCAAAGAGATAGCTACCTGTACTCTGATCGTACTGACAGATAGGAAGCTACCTATAGCTGCCTCCTTCTTTCTTTCTCTAGCAAAGACTATTTTCCAACTCATAGATAAACTCAGATGAGATTATAGGCATCTGAAAGCCCCCTCTATTCCAATAGCTTGTTTAAAGTATTGCTAAAATAGATACTGTACAATTGT